>NC_081180.1:250826607-250904094 GCF_029867415.1 Vicia villosa
GGCCACCTAGGACAAATGCTTTTGGGCCATGTATACCTAGTTTTACTAGACCCATGTTTGGTGGAGAAAGAATTTATCGAATGCCAACATCGTTGATGGCAGGTTCGACATTTTATGAAAATACGGCTTCAACATTTTTGCTGTACCATGGGTCAGGACCTATGGGAAGTAAATTCAACCATCTAACTGGCTTGATATTTTAATCCCATGCAATGCCTACTTTCACCACAAGTTCTGTTGCTATTATGAGGCAGCAGATGAATGAAAGTAATCACGAAATCGTCCATATGCTTACACAGCAGATGAGCACCATACTTAGACCTTTAATATAGAGTTCGACTCAGAGTTACCAGACGTTGGCAACTCAAATGACTCGTGTTGGGGACTTTCTTGGAGATCCTTGAGCAGTTGTTTGACATGGTGGATAGCCCCAACCGTAACCATATGTACGACCAGAAGTAGTCGAAGAGACTATTAACCAACAGATGGAAATTCCTGAAGGGATTGAAGAAATCCCAAGGGTAGTCGAACGTCCTCTCATTGTTGTGGTTAATAGGAACCAAAATGCTGATCACATGGTTAGACAAGTTCGACAAGACGCGTTAGCCGGGGAACAGAATATAGAGGCTATTGTCGAATGTCGTATGATACGGAATGGAATGAATACTGATTGTCATAGGCCTACTTATTCTTTGCCTTTACCAGATTTTGTTTTACAAACAGAATTACCAAGGTGTCGCCTGGTTAAATTAACGAAGTCGCCACCATTATTTACTTGTTCTAAGGACAAAGAAGATAACGGGAAAATCTTAAATGTATGGATAAGGTTGCCGTTGTAACCAAGTTAAAAGATCGGGAGTCAATTAAGCGAAAGGAAAGGTGTTAGGCACCCTCACCTCCCTTGTACTCAAGGAGAATCTTCTCTAATCTTAGGGTTACTCGGTGTGTTTACTTATTCTTGCTTAATCTACTTTATTTATTCATTTATTTATTTACAAAGAAAAATTATTTAATTACAAAGAAGGATAAAAAGAGAAAATATTAGTGGTTAGTGGACTCCCATTGGTCTTGCAACCGTGTGGTGGATCTAAATCCACCCATCATATTATTTAAAAAAAAAATGTTGAAATTAATTTGACTTAAAAATGTTTGATTTATGTACAAGTTGATTGTAAATATTTGAATTAAGTCGGAGAACCTAAATATGTACAAGCTTAAATATTTTCTAATTAAATGAAATGGAGACATATTTTTATTTTTGATTATTCTAACTAACTATATAAAAAGAAAAAAATGTTTTTGTATTTTTTAATAATATGTTGAAATTAATTTTAATTTAAAAGGTTTTCTTGCGACAGATTTGAATTCCCTTTGTTGCAAAACCTTCGCTTGGAACAATTCGACGCAGAAAGTTTTCTATCATTTTTAGGTGTAAAGTTGTTCAAAAACTCCAACTAATTGAAATAGAGTTGTCTTTTGGGAAAGAAAGTACTGAAGATTTTAAAAACATTAAACTACTTCCGGAATTAAATACCACAATGTTTTCTGATTGTTGGAAATTCATGAATTTCTATTTCAAATAATAGTCAATTCTGAATCACTGCTTTTATCATTACAAGACTTCAATCCAAGGTTAATTGGATGATTTAAAACAACGCTATAGATTATTCATGTCACTAATTGGATAATGTCTTTAAAATAGGGAAGCTCGATTTCCTTCTTAAAGATTCCAATATTTCATCACTTGTCATATTTGACTATTGAAGTAATTAGAGACTTGCTATTGAAAATATTAATTTGCAGCCCAAAGATTCGGACTTTGAAATTCTCTCAGGTTTGTATACCTATTAAGTGTTTTAACTTTTTTTTTAATTCACATTTTGCTTATTTAGGTTTATGTCTACTGAATAGGATGATTTTGCAACTACATGGAACGATGAGGATAACGAAAACTTTGTGAATCCAAAACATGTTCTAGCATGCCTGTTATCTATAACAACATGCGTTATATAGTTTATCACAAGCAGAGATACCCCTTCATATTTACCTTTTGGAGAAGGCAAAGAATCTCCGAACCATGCAGATCGGGATTAAAAAAAAATCTCCAAACCATGCGGATCGGGATTAAAAAAAGCAAACCAAAAAACATGATAAAAAAAAATAGTCTGAAGCGCTGTGTAGGCCTGTAGCTGGCATGGTAAAGGGCTGCCTCTCCTCCGTAGGACTTGTACTTCTTGAGTTCCTTAGATTTTTTAGGTTTTCTTTGAGTTCATTTGTGAGAGTGAATTTATCGCACGGAGCGAAAAAGTAGTGTTTAATTATCGCGTGGAGCGAAAACAAATGTTTAATGTGTTGAGTGAATTTTAATTTGAGTTTGATTTGGTTAATTAATTTGTGAGATATTAAGCCAACCACTTAATTACTTGAGTATGTGGTGGATATAAATCCATCCATCATATTATTTGAAAAAATGTTTGGAATTAATTTGATTTAAAAAAGTTTGATTTATGTACAAGTTGAATTTGAATTAAGTCGGAGAACTTAAATAGGTACAAACTTAAATATTTTCTAATTAAATGAAATAGAGACATATTTTATATTTTTGATTATTCTAATAAAGTTAATTAAATAAAAAGAAAAAATGGTTTTGTACTTTTTAATAATATTAATAATAATTAAAAGTAAAACTAATAATTAATCTATTAATTAAAAAGCAAATTAAGATCAAAGGAAATGAAAAAAATTATATGGGGTGTATGATAGTAAATGGGTAGAGAACCAAGAGTCTAAGGCCCAAATCAAACTTTCAAGTCCTAATAATTAACATAATAATAATTTGGCTTAATTGCAATTTTGGTCCCCCTATTATTCATTTTTTTTTATTTTGGTCCCTTTATTTTAGAATCCGGAATTTTAGTCCCTATATTTTAGTTTTTTGAGGATTTTGGTCCCCCTGCAAATTCGAAGGCAATTTTAAATGAAATGATGCTCACATACTGTTCAAAAAAACTAATTTTATTTAAGATTTATGTTGAATATCTCATCAATTTGAGTTTTATTTTATTAAAAATTGCCTTCGGATTTGCAAGGGGACCAAAATTCTCAAAAAACTAAAATAAAGGGATTAAAATTTCTGGTTTTAAAATAGGGGGCCAAAATCCAAAAAAACGGATAATAGGGTGACCAAAATTGCAATTAAGCCTAACAATTTGTTAAAAAACATAATAACAGAAATAAATTGAATTAATTAAAATTGTAATAAAAAAACACAAAAAAAATATAGAAAGCACTAAATGGTGGCGTCCCTTTTCTACTCTCTCATCAAAATGTTACCCAAATAAACAATGATACATGGCATCATTATTATTTAAAATAAAAAATAAAAAAATATTTAGAAAGAAGAGATTGAAACGAATCCGATGCTATCAGCAAAAACAAATTAGTGATGGACCATATAAATTGGTCTTTGACTTTTTCAAAATCCTAAATCAACCACCCAATTCATGACATGTGGCAAGGGTTTTAAAAAAATGAAAACGAAGAGAAAATGAGGCTATTATATGGAAACAAAACAGTTAAGAGACAAATATATCACCGTTTTTCCTCTCTCATTTTTTACCTACATCTTCCTCTCTTAAATTATTTTTCAGATCCATAAATCAATTTATAATCTAGAAATAAAACATAAAAAAGGAGATTATTATGTTGTGTACAATGGTGATTGGTTAAGACATAAAGAAAAAGTTTTTTTTAGGTAAACACGGAGATAATGCGTAGAACCTAGAAATTGTGTGTAATTAGTTTGTGCATGAGATAGGTGAAATTGTTAGTTAAAAAGACAAAGGTAAGAAAAAAATAGTGGAAAATATACACGAGAACAAATCTAGCGTAAATAGAACCATCCATCATTATCATCACGTGGTTGAAAATAAAAAGGTAAATTAAAACAAAAATAAAAAGTAAAGTGACAGAATGAGTCTGTGAAAGAGTGAATTGTGAGAGTTATCGATAGTGTGAATTGAATTGTGAACGAAACATTTTTTTATAGTATTTTAAGCACTCTCGAATGTCTTAAAGTTTCGATGTACGAATATCCATTATATTTCAGCCTTATCGAGTTTGCACAAGACGAATGAAAAACTTATGTTTTTATAGGTCATGTTGATATTGTTTCACAAGGTAGCAACCCTTGGTGAAACAATTTCTTTTTAGCAAAATTTATGATGTTTGGCCTATAACATGTTATACAAACAGTTGCATGGTTTTATTCTACAACATCTCATAAAGAGTTGTCATTCTCCGAATTCATAATTCAAATCACAAGCACTAGCCAAAAATAGAAACAATAGTAATAGGCCGACCTTCGTAGCGGCGCCGGCGCCGTCTCATTTACGCCGCGAATAGCCCGATTGCTTTGATGCGTCGTGCCTAAGTGTCGTCTACAAGCCGCCACTAGCGCCTCTACACCCACGCTCTCGGACCCAGTCCCGAGTAGTTGTATGGATGAGACAAGTGGCATAATGCTTGAGACCACCACATTTGTCCATGTGGCACTTTATCCTCTTTTATCCTTTTGTTGAGTTAATGATATTAACTCTTTATAAAGGCTTACAAAGTGAGTGAATCTTTCAATGTGGGACTTTATCTCATGCATTTATTGGCATCTACTCACTTCCATCATTTGTCATTTTGGAACATATCTTTGTAATTAACTTCTATAAATTACAACAGTCCTCCACTTGTTCTAATAATGACAAATCCAATTCTAGAATATAGAAAGCAAAAAGTGTTAATACAGTTAGCTATCTTTTGATTTGAACTTAACCTTAGTTAAGACAACGCAAAGCCTAATCGGAATGTTAGGTAGCTATGCTTTGAGACGACACCATCTCAAAATTCATATAGGTGAAGTTTCATTTGTATCTATCTCTTGAGATACATATCCTCGATATAGAACTGCATTAAGAGTTTCTTGAAAACTCAACCCTCAATTTGTAATAGTCAACATTGTCACGAAATGTTGCACAAACTTCCAAATCAACGACTTGTTGTTACCCATTGAATTTTAGGTAAAGATTTGTTAACTTCAAATTGAGTTACTATCATTGTCGGAACCCTCATTCAAGGAGTTTTAACCCCCCATACCTCTCAAGGTAGTCTTTACTAAATCTCTGGCCAGTGGATTAGTAAATGGATCAGCCAAATTATAGCTTGTTTGTATATATGTCAGTGAAATGATTCCATCCTGGATCAATTTTCTCACTGAATGCTATGGCCAGTGTATACTATGTGTCTAGACTTTCCATTGTATACTTCACTGAATGCTCTAGCTATGGTGGCTTGACTATGACAATGTATCAACACTTTTGAAATATTTTCTTTAGCTAACAAAACCTCCAATAAAAGGTCCCTCAACCATTCTGCTTCATATCCAGCAGACACAAGAGCCACAAAATCTGATTCTATGGTTGGGAGAGTAATGCATGTTTGTTTCTTTCTCTTCCAAGAAATCGCACCTCCAGCTAATGTGAATATCCACCCATTTGTATATTTATAATCTCCAACGCTTGATATCCAACTTGCGTCGGATTAGCCTTCTAGTATGGCAGGAAACTTACCATAATGAAGGCCAAGATTTTTGGTCTTTAACAAATAACCGAAAAATCCTAGTTATTGCCTTCCAATGTTCATCATTTAGATTGCTAGTAAATCTACTCATTTTACTAACTGCATTGCATTGAGTACATTAGACATCTCTTTGTTTCTAAGATTTCATCCATTTCATTTCTAATAATCAACATGTCATCAACATATAGACATAGAAAAATTATAACGTTTTCACGCACCTTTGTGTATAAGTATTTATCACAAGATTTTGGAATGAACTCATTTGAAAGTATGGCAGTGTCAAATTTTTGATGTCATTGTTTTGGTGCCTGTTTTAAACCGTATAAAGATTTAACAAGTTTGAATACCTTTTGTTCATTTCCAGGAAGCATGTAGCCTTCTGGTTGCTCCATTTAGATTTCCTCATCGAGATCTCCATTTAGGAATGTTGTTTTACATCCATTTGATGAACAATAAGGTTATTCAAGGAAGCTAGTGCGAACAATATTCTAATCGTCGTAGTTTTTGCTAATGGTGCATGTGAGTCAAAATAATCAACACCTTCTTTTTGTCTAAATCCTTTTGCTACTAGTCTAGCCTTATAGGTGTTTAATGTATCGTTACTATGATACTTTTTCTAAACACCCATTTGCATCCAATGGGTCTTGATCCCTTCGCAAAGATCAACGAGTCCCCAAGTGTGGTTTGACATAATTGAATTAATTTCATCTTGAATAGCATCCTTCCAAAGAGAAGCGTCCCTAGAAGCCACTGCTTCTTTATACGTTTTAGGATCATCTTCAACTTGAAGAATAATGGGAATTTTATGAACATCATTCTTGTTATTTCCTTCAACTAGATAAACAGAAATAAGTTGAGAATCAATTTCATCTGGTCCTAGATCCTTAGTTTTTCGTGCCCTTTTGCTTCTGTTGTGAATTCAATGCCAATAACAAAGTATAAAACAAGGAACGAATAAAGAACAGGGAAGAAGAAAAAGAACGCAAGAATTGGTTATAACTGTTATTCTTTTACTTTCTCTTCAAATAAGATTACAAGTGTTACAAGAATAACAAATGACCCTCTCACCCTAAATTAGGATTTGCAGTATGCAATGATGAGAGACTAGTATATTATTTATATTAAAACTTAACATACTAACTAATGAGCTTTTTCCATAAGGCCCATTACACAAGCTAATTTAATAAACAAGCTAACTTAACAAATTAGGGTTTAAACACTTAAACCTAATTTAACATGCTAACAACCCTAGCATCTTCGACACCTGCATGCTAGATCCATCTCCGACTACAACATGCACATTTCGACACCAGCATGTGAACAACCTTCGACTTCATACTTAACCCTGTCGAACTGTCGAATCAAGAAGCTATCCTTCGACCATACTAGAGTTTGATCCAATATCTCACAGCTTCTCCTTGGTTCGGGTTGTGTTTCAACAATCCGCGTCGAATCTTTTTTACGAGACTCTTCAATTTTGGGATTCTTAGGTTCCTTATCCTTTGTGATGAGATTTTTGAAGATTTCCACACCTCGGGATTCAACAATTACATTATACTCTAGATTTAAAACTCTATATGCTTTGCTATTTGGTGCATATCCTGTGAAGGCACATCTGATCCCTCGAGGACCTAATTTTATTCTTTTGGGATCCATATTCTTGTAATATGCTACACATCCCACACTCTAAAATAACCAATATTTGATGATCTTCCTTTCCATTCCTCATATGGAGATATACCAGTTGTTTTTAGAGAAATCTTGTTCATTATGTGACATGCGAATAATAATGCTTCACTCCACAAATTAAATGGAAATTCTGAATGCAATAACATAGCATTTATCATCTCTTGATATGTTCTATTTTTTATTTCGGCCATGCCATTTTATTGTGGTGTGCAAGGTGCGGGACATTCGTGTATGATGCCATATTCTTCACAATATGTATCAAATTCTGCTGAAAAGTACTCACCGCCTCCATCGCTTCTAAGTACTTTTATAGTTGTACTTAACTGATTTTCTACTTCCTCTTTATATGTCTTAAAGGCATTAAAAGCATCATCTTTATAATTTAAAAGGTATACATGTGAGAACCTGGAACAATCATCGATAAACATTATGAAATAACGGTTTCCCTCACGGGTCAACATACCATTAAATTCACACTGATCAGAGTGTACAAGATCAATCACATTTGTTTTTCTTTCAACACTTTTTAAAGGTTTCTTTATCATTTTTGATTTAACACATATTTTGCATTTTTCAAAATCATGAATGTTGCATGATATCAATCCATATTTAATTAGTCTATTAATAGTACTAATACCAATATGTGCTAATCTAGAGTGCCATAAGGAAATAGATTCAAGCATATAAGCAGAATTAGAAATTTCATTAATAATATTGTCGGTAGTATAAAGTTTGATCATTCCTTCAGCGGGATATCCTTTTCCTACAAATATACCATTACGGGTCAATATTAATTTGCCCGATTCATATACAGATTTAATATTCGGTTTTCCCAACAAGTCCCCACTAACAAGGTTTCTATTCATGTCGGGTACATGAAGCACATTAACAAGAATGACTTTCTTTCCGAAAGTGAAGTTGAGTTCAACGTATCCTGTTCCAACGACTCTAGATCGCACTTCATTTCCTATTTGTACTTCTTGTCCATCATTGACTTCGGTATAGGTTTTGAATGCCGCTTTATCATAAGATACATGCACGGTTGCACATGTGTTATACCACCATCCTTGCACTTTGCCTTTGATGGTCATAATTTCGCTTACCGTAGCGACTATATCTTCATCAACATGAACAACATTGACCTAATTTTTGGGCTTATTGTGCCTGCAATCTCGAGCATAACGTCTGGGTTTGCCACATACATAACATCCATTTTTTGTAACTTTTGGCCCACTAGAGTTCTTGAACTTGTTATGTTCTGTCTTTGAGCCGAGATGGTTCTTCATGCCATCATATTTTGTATTTCCTTTTGTAGCAACAACATTTTCCTTAGCAATTCCAGCGGACTCAGTTTTTTCTCGAACTTTCGTTTCCTCCTCGATTCGAAGGTGTTTCTCAAGTTTCTCCAATGAGAAATCCTCAGAACTACGCAACAATTTAATTCTGAATCCTTTCCACAAAGGTGGAAATTTTTCTTTGATTGCACCGACTTGGAAAGCTTCAAGAATGTCAATTTTCACGACTTTTATTTTATTCACGAGAACCTGGCGCTTATTCTCGGCCTAGTTCGACGTACATTGCTCATTCTCTGCGTTATTTGTTGTAAACATACGTGGACTGTGATAAGTTCCTCCAACAAACAACACTTGGAACTCATTTTGCTTGATTCAAATATATAAATATTATATTTTTTTTTGGATGTTTATTAGGAAGCAATCTTTGGTGAAGAAATATTGAGAGGCAATTGGCTGCAATATGGCTATAGCAGCTGCAGAAATATAAACTCTATCCATTTATATTTTTTTATAAGAAGAATGTTAGGAATTATTGAAATATAAACTCTATCTATTTATATTTTTTTATAGGAAATTATTTTATGTTGGTCACACTCTAATGTGAAATAGACAATCATGTATAAGTTACCACGAGTGTATACACCGTTATTGTATTATTTGCAAAATAAATTATTTAATAGACAATCATGTATAAGTTACCCCGAGTGTATACACCATTATTGTTTTATTTGCAAAAAAAAATTATTTTTTTAATTTATAAATGAGAATAAATTACTAATATATTTATAAACGAGAATAAGTCTACTGATATATTTATAACCGAATTTTTATTAAGATTTGTTAAAGTATTTTTTTTTAATATTTTATTATAGAATAGTTTTGAAAAAAAACCATTATATGTAATTTTATCAAAGAGTAATTAACTAATTCGATTAAATTATTTTTAAAAATTTAATAGACTCTTTAAAATCAATTAAATTTAATTAATAAAAATAAACTATATAATATAGATATAATTTTAAATAGCATTTAAGAAGTATTTTAATAAAAAATTATATGATTTTGAATGGTATTGATAAATTTTTAAAAATCGAAACTTTAACCCTCATAATTGTTACATGGAATACGTGAATATATTTTCTATTTATAACGTATTAAATTGAATATATTTTCTGTTTATAACATATTCAATTGAATCTACAGTACACACAATACGCACTCATTAATTGTTACTATAAACTATAATTATAAGTATCCAAAAAAAATCATATAAATTATGATTTATGATTATAAGTATAATAAAAATCATATAAATTACTACATGATTTATTATTTATTCCAAAATGATAAAAATAAATTTATTGATTAACCTGAAATTAAATATATAAAGTGAACTATTGAAATCGATAAAATTTTGTATCATTTTTAAACAAATTTCATTTTAAAATTAGTTTCTTATTAATAATTATTAAAAACTTATATTTTCTCAGAAATATTAATAAGAATAATATTATTTTATTTTATTAGTTTAGCAAAATTATGATTTGTTTAAAATTGAAAGTAAGTATTATTATAGTTTAAATAAAATTTTGTTATCAAAAAATATTAAAAATCATGTATTTTTATAAAATATTAATAAAAATCACGTAATTTTAAGAAATATTAAACATAAAAACTAAAGTATTTCGAAAAACTACTATTACTCTTCTTACTGTAAGTTATAAAAAAAAATTTATTCCAAGATTAAATATTTAATTTATTATTCTAAAAATATAAGAATAAAAATTATTTTGTAATTATTTAGATACTTATTTGAGATAAAATATATTATGAAATTATTTAAATTTTTATAGAAAGGTTAATAAAATAAAACAAAACAAAACCAATTGAGATTTTGTAATTTTTTTAAACGTATGAAATAACTAAAATTTATCAGAATCTTTTCAAATTAACTTAATAATTGTAATCATGATAAATAAATGTTAAATGGTAGTCATGAAAATTTTATGATAAATGACAATCATAAAAAATTAATGATAAAAGGTAAAAATTTATTGATATAGTCAATTTTATAAACCAAATAAGTTATCATTGTTTTTAGGGTTAAATAAGTTTTTGATCCCTATAAATATTGCAGTTTCATTTTTAGTCCCTTCCTGCGTTTAGGCAACGGTTTTAGCTGGTTTTGGCAATGGTTTTTTTTGTGAAAACCGTTGCCTAAAGGCAACGAGGGACTAAAAATGAAAACTACAATATTTATAGGGACCAAAAACTTATTTAACCCTTGTTTTTATAAATGGGAATAAGTTACCGATAATGTTATGAAAGTACTAAATTCAAGTATTTATAGACTTATTTATATAAATAAGAATAAGTTACATATATTTATATAAATGGACACACGGGTTCAAGGTGCTTTCAAACGGAAAAAATTACAATAATTTTATAGTTTTAATAATTTTTTGTGTGTCAAAATACTTGGTTTATCTAGAATATAAAAAGCTATATTATAATTTTAATCTCCAATTTTATTTGATTTACGAAAGTAATCTCTCTATTTTAAATTAAAAAAGTTTTGGTCATTCTCCCGTTTTTAATAAAAAATTAATGATATTATTTGATTTTTTTATTTTTATTTTTTAAATAAAATAGATTAGTTATATGTTTGATTTTAATCTGCATGTAGAATTTGCATGAGCATATTTTACATAGTTTATTATATTTTAACGGGGTGTTGTCATATATTTTATGTTTGTAAAAAATGTAAATATGATCTAATAAGAAAGTTTAGGTTTTTAATTTAACAGGGAGCTGTCATACATCGTAGGTTGTAAAAAAATGTACATGTGATATAATAAGATAGAAAGTTTTAAAACTGAAATTTGACGGGGAGTTGTCATACATTTTAGGTTTGGAAAACTCCTTTGAATTCGGTTTAGAAAACTCATTTGGATTCCCGGATAGATGTTAAACATATCTATCAGATATTAGTTGTAGACGGTTCATTTTAATGTCCATCTCTAAACTTTTTTGTTGTTGTTGTTTATATAATTGAAGTTGGAGAATCGGGTGTACGATTTATTATAAGTACAAATGAATGCTTAAAAGTTGGTGTATATTATTAGCCGATATTTTTAATTATGTGAATATCAATCAATTGAAAAATGAAATTCATATTTTATAAATGATGATTTTATAAACGTGTAATATGAACCCAGACGAGACCCGTGCGATAGCACGAGTTTCTTACTAGTTAAAACTGGAAATCTTTTCAATTGCAGTTAAAACTTGATAATCTCTTGCGGAAAAAAAAAATCAACTACGCTCTAAAAACATCGCTTTTCGGAATAGGAATATTGACGGATTGAAAACAAAATTAACGTCAAATAATTTAACTAATCAAATCTCCAAAATTTTACTATTTCCTTAATATTTAATATTCCTAATTATTTAATATCAGTCAATGATTCAAACTATCAATATATTGCATCTGGATTAAAACAATCAAACAACAATTATCCATCATAATTCTCATTATAGAGTCAGAACCCCAACTATCACAGCCATACAATTATTCACATATACAATTATTTTCATGGAACGATCAAAATTAACAGAACCGGTACACAATCAAATAATTATCCTACACACAATTAACACCAACAGAGATAGTTCCGTACAATTCGATCCCCACATACGATTCATCATAAACCCGGTTATAGAGTTAGAACCCCACCCTTACCTTGGATTGAAGATCGCTCTATTCCACCGGTCAAATCTTTGTTCTTTGCCTCTTTGCCCTTTTTCTTCGCAACAACTTTTCCACGATCTCTTTTTCTCCTCCCAATCCTTATTTTTCTTCCTTCAAAACTTTTTCTTTGTTTACTGACAACCAAAACCTAATATTTCTTTTTATTCAACTTAATCCAAATAATAATAATAATAATATTCTATTGGGCCTAATTTTTGCATACTCCCACTTTTACTTTTTCCGACACGACCAACAAAGTCCACTTAATTACTCTCATATAATCAAATAATATTATTTATAATATTATTTTCTACAACTTCATCAATCCATCAATTTAAATTATACTTCTTCGTAATAAGCCAAAAATTCCCAACTTCGACACCTTCAATAATTAAATTCCGCAATAATTTAATTAAATAATTAATTAAATTATCGGGGCGTTACACTCACAATCTTCAATTCTGGTTTGTTGGAAATCCACCAATATCTATGCTGAATTTCTATCAATCTTGATGAACAAGATTATTACTACCACACAATGACAACAAAAAAAATATGAAAGAAAGATAATGATTTTCTATAGAGTTTCTCTCAGCCCACAAACTGTGGAAAACTTTTTATTCACTTGCAAGTGTAATTTCAGTGAACACAACTTGATTACAAAAATAGGAGTTACTCCCTCTATTTATAGATTTAGGTTAACTTACTCTCTAAGCCAAAAACCCAAAACTATAAAAGCCCAAAATACCTATTTTGGAACTAATTAAAATCTAATCAAGTATGTGTGTAACTAAATCAAATCTAGTTCAACACACATTATTTGACACTATGCATTACAATTTAACACACCCCCTAATTCATTGTGTCTAAGCTATCTACATTCATCATATCTCTTAATCTTCTGAATATTTCGACCAAAACTCCTTCGTCATGATATTTGCAACCTGATTCTCAGTTTTGCAGTGTTCCAAGTTCATCTTCCCATCTGCTACCTGCTCTCGAAGATAATGGAACCTCATTTCGATGTGCTTGCTTCGACCATGTGCTATCGGATTTTTTGCCAAGTTAATAGCCGACATGTTGTCGGTCTTTATGGTAATTGCTCCATGATCTTTACCTGTTATCTCTTTGACCAAGTTCACCATCCATGTTGCTTGACATGCACAAAGAGAAACAACTATGTACTCTGATTCGCACGATGATATGCCGCCACTGGTTTCTTTCTCAAGCTCCAAGTAACTGGTACACCACCTAGCATAAACACATAACGAGCTGTGGTTTTTCGATCCTCAGCATTAGTACACTAACTCGAGTCGGTGTAACCCACTGATTTGCACTCTTTTCCTTTATCAATTGTAGGAAATAATATGCCATAGTTGAGCTTTCCGTTTAGATACCTCAATATCCTCTTCGCCGCTGCTAGGTGTGATACCTTTGGCTTCTGCATGAATATACTTACCATACCTACATTGTATGCTAAGTCAGGTCTCGTATGACAAAGGTATCTTAGTGACCCAATAAGTCTTCTTTATTGGGTTGGGTCGACATCATCTTCATCTACATATTTCGGAAGTTGTCGTCTTGGTTCTACAGGTGTCGAAGTCGAGTTGCATTCTTCCACCTCAAATCTCTTGAGAATTTCACCTGCATATCTTTTCTGATGCATCATCAAGTCTTTACTAATTTTGTAGAATTCGATGCCAAGAAAATACAAAATGTCACCCAAATTAAACATTTTGAATTCCTTGCTAAGATCACATTTGAAGTGTTCGATATCTTTCTTGCAGCTACCTGTTATCAAGAAGTCGTCGACATAGAGAAATAGTATAAGTAATTCACTCTTGGTTCTTCTTACATATACTCCATGTTCAGTTGTGCACTTCACAAATTTCTTTTCCCTTAGGAAATTGTCAATCCTCTTATTCAAAGCTCTTGGAGCTTGTTTAACTCCATACAGAACTTTATGTAACCTGTACACCTTTCTCTCTTCGCCATGCAACATAGACATCTTCATCTAAGGATACATTCAAGAATGCACATTTAACATCCATTAGACACATGTGCCAATTGTTCATGTTTGCCAGCCCAACAACCAACCCGATTGTTTCGATCCTGGCAACAGGTGCAAATACTTCATCGAAGTCGATTCCTTCCTTCTAAAGAAATCCTTTTGTCACAAGCCTTGCCTTGTGTCGAGTCACTTCCCCTTTGGGATTACACTTCACCTTGTATACCCATTTCACATCAATCACCTTCTTGCCTTGAGGCAAATCGACAAGTGACCAAGTGTTGTTGTCTTCAATGGACTTCAATTCCTCATTCATAGCTTTCACCCACTTCGAATCCTTCAATGCCTCAACTGCATTGACAGATTCGACATTTGCATAGAAAGTGTAACATACCAGCTCACCTTTGTTATCGACCACATCATCTGATGTAATCACAATTATTGCAACCTTTCAGGCTTGTGTCTGTCTTGTTCTCTGAGGTCTACTTGGGCCTGCAATACCTCTGACTTCTTCTTATCAAACTTCTTCTCTTTGCTTCTTGAGTGCATCATGAGCACCAAATGTACAGTTGGGAAGAATTCTGAGCGCTTCAAGATCTTCCCATAAATTCTTTAGCTCGTTAAAGTAAGATGTAACTGATTTGTCAACTTGTTTCATTAAGTGAATTTGTTGGAGAAGGTCGGATAAACGAAAGTGGTCACTTTTGGAAAATCTATTGTGAAGATTAGTCCATAGTTGTACGCAAGAATGGAATAAGGAAGGGTTAGCGATGATGGGTGGTGAAAGCAGGAAGACAAAAAGGAGAATAATGGTGTCTTCAAATTATTCTCTCATCTGATATCATAACAAAGTTTGTGAAATGTAAAATATTTTTCATTATTGGACTTAGAAAAGAAAGTTACAAGGTGAGTGTATATATAACTACTTGCTTATATCACAAGTAAGTAACAAACCCTAACTACATGCACCAAAATATGAGTTCCGTAAAGAAGTGTGAACTGAATGTTGCAGCCAACAACAGAGAAGCCGAAGATCAATTGATCGTAGCACCATTAGGTGCCGACAATGAAGTCGGTCGTTCTTGCGTCTACATGTCATACAAAGGAAAAACCGTTTTATTCGATTGCGGCATTCATCCAGGTTAGTCCGGCATGGCAGCGCTGCCGTACTTCGACGAAATCGATCCTTCAACTGTCGACGTGCTCCTCATCACTCATTTTCACTTGGATCATGCCGCGTCGCTTCCTTATTTTCTCGAGAAAACTACGTTCAAAGGTCGGGTTTTCATGACGTATGCGACGAAGGCAATTTATAAGCTTTTACTGTCTGATTATGTTAAACTCAGTAAGGTTCCTATTGATGATATGCTTTTTGGTGAACAAGATATTAATCGCTCAATGGATAAAATTGAGGTTTGTATTTTTTCTTTGGAGACATGTAGTTACAATAATGTGTATGTTTTTAGCTTCAAATCTTAAATTTATATGTTAAAGAGTAGTTTAGATTGGTGGTTGCAGGTTATTGACTTCCATCAAACTCTTAGAGTGAATGGTATTAGATTTAGGGTTTTATTTTTCCTTGGAGGCATGTAATTACAACAATGTGTATTTTTATAGCTTTAACATTTTGATTTATATGTTAAACAGTAGTTTTAATTGATGGTTGCAGGTTATTGATTTCCATAAAACATTTGAAGTGAACGGTATTAAATTTTGGTGCTACACTACAGGCCATGTCTTTGGTGCTGCTAAGTTTATGGTTGACATTGCTGGTGTTCGAGTATTATATACAGGAGACTATTCACGTGAGGAAGACCGACATCTTCTAGCTACAGAGACCCCGCAGATTTCGCCTGATGTCTGCATTATAGAATCCACATATGGTGTACAGCACCATCAGCCTCGACACACACGAGAAAAGTGGTTCATTGATGTTATTCATTCGACCATTTCTCAAGGGGGTCGTGTGTTGATTCCAACTTTTGCTCTTGGTCGTGCGCAAGAGCTACTGTTGATCCTTGATGAGTATTGGCAAAATCATCTGGAACTCCAGAATATACCTATCTATTATGCTTCTCCTCTTGCTAAAAAATGTTTGGCTGTTTATGAGACTTACACCCTTTCAATGAATGACAGGATTCAAAATGCAAAGTCTAACCCATTTTCCTTTAAGCACATATTGGCATTGAGCAACATTGATGTTTTCAAAGACGTAGGGCCGTGTGTGGTGATGGCGAGCCCCGGTGGGCTTCAGAGCGGGTTGTCATGACAATTATTTGATATGTGGTGCTCTGACAAGAAAAATTCTTGTGTTATACCTAGGTATGTTGTTGAGGTCATTAATAAACCTAAGGAAGTTACTCTCATGAATGGACTCTTTACACCTCTCAACATGCAGGTTCACTACATTTCCTTTTCAACACATGCTGACTCTGCTCAAACAAGTGCTTTCTTGGAAGAGCTCAACCCGCCTAACATAATTCTTGTTCATGGAGAAGCTAATGAGATGGGGAGGCTCAAACAGAAACTCGTGACTCAGTTTGCTGATCGTAACACTAAGATCCTCACTCCCAAAAACTGTCAGTCTGTTGAGATGTATTTCAATTCACAGAAAATGGCAAAAACCATTGGGAAGTTGGCTGAGAAAACACCACAGGTGGGTGAAACTGTCAGTGGTTTGCTAGTTAAAAAAGGCTTCACATATCAAATAATGGCACCCGATGATCTCCATGTCTTCTCGCAGCTATCAACAACAAACGTTACTCAGAATTACCATCCCTTATCCAAGTGCCTTTAGTGTCATACAACATAGACTGAGACAAATATATGGGAGTGTTGAGCCGTCAGTGGATGAAGAATCTGGAGTTCCAACGTTGCTAGTTCATGAGCGTGTGACAGTGAAGCATGAGTCTGAGAAGCATGTCTCCTTGCATTGGACAACAGACCCCATTAATGATATGGTATCAGATTCAGTTGTTGCTCTAGTTTTAAATATTAACCGCGATCTTCCAAAAGTAATAGTTGAATCAGATGCTACAAAAATTGAGGAAGCAAATGAGAAGAAGATAGAGAAGGTTATGCATGCTCTCCTCAAGTCACTCTTTGGAGATATGAAGGTTGGAGAAAATGGGAAGCTGATAATTAACATTGATGGCAACGTGGCAGAACTCGACAAAGAAAGTGGTGAAGTTGAGAGTCAAAATGAAGCCCTCAAAGAAAGAGTAAGAACAACGTTCAAGTGTATTCAAAGTTCTGTGAAGCCAATTCCTCTTTCAGGAATTCAAAGTTCTGTGAAGCCGATTCCTCTTTCACCGCCATAGGTTGTGACATTATAACCACTAAGGAATACTAGTTCTGATGCTCCACTAACATGTAAGAGATTTATCATAACATGTACTTCTGTAACATGAACTTCAGCACAACATTTTTCGCTCCAATTTTACTTCATTGGCGTAGTCCCCAATGTCCTTTGATTCATTACATTTTAGCTTCCAGCTTCTTTTAATTAAAATATGATTAAGTTTTGGTAGATACAGGATCTGTGCAGTAGTCATGGAGTCAGAGCTTATTAAATTAAATTTATGCAACCCAGTCATTTATGTTTAATCTTGGCCAACAAGTTAATCATTTCATCATTTAACAATTTGAGTTGAAGTAAAGCAAAAAAAAGTATTGACCAATTGCTCAAGACTCGCTCCATTTTTTTTAATAAGCAATTTTATAAGATATCGCACTAATTTATACCGATCATAAAAAGGGATCCTAGAAATAGGATCACTACCATCTAACCATCTCCAATAGAAGAACAAAATGTTGGAGATTACCGTTTCGAAGCTAAAAGTAGCGTTCTCAAAGATAATAACATTCTCATCAACCAAATGCACCAAATTGTAACTAACCAAATAGAATTTAATTTAATTCTAATATTGTGTTTCTTCACCTTCTCTTGAATGCAACCGAAGCTTTTGAACTCGTCAAAATTAAACTCCACGTCTTCTCCCAACCAATTGTAGACTTTCTCCCACACCGCTTTCGAAACATTACAATGAAAAAAAAGGTGAAGCGAAGATTCCGGATGGTTAGAACAAAGGACACAATCAAGAGAGGTGAAATTAGAAACCCCCTATGAAGCAAAAGGTATTTTAAAGGAAGGCGATCAATAAAGAATCTCCAAGAAAAAAATATGGACCTTTTTCGGAACCTTAGACTTCCACATTGTTTCCAACAACTTGATAGTATAGATTGGCCAAGCATTGTCTTTGGCATTAGAAACCACACTAGTCACACTTGCAACCGAGAAAACACCGGAGGGATTAAGCTTCCAATGAAAAACGTCATTTTCCGAATTGATCGGAGTGAAGCTCTCCAAAGATTCTTTTAAGTCCCTCTTGAGTAGGCAAATCCGAGATGGTACCATTTTGGTCGGTAGAGAGGGAAGACAAGTTCAAGATGGACACTCTGTCAATGCCGAAGAGATCGTTGATATTCCAAGAAAAGACACCATTATTCCGAGATATGATATCGCTAACCTTGCAAAGTTTATTGGTTGAGAGTTCGAACAAATGTGGTAAAGATTCACGAAGAATTTGATCGCCCAACCAACAACTATGCCAAAAAAGAATGTTGTTTCCATTCTTACACTCACAATTAATCCAATCGGTAAAGCCTTCAACGCTATCCTCCTCTTTAAAATCATTAAGGATGATATCTCTCCAACTAGAATCATCCCGATTTAAAACATCCCCACAAGAAGCTAGCACTTTGAATTTCGAATCATGATATCTCAAGAGTAGAAATCTACTCCAAATGACATTATCCTCCTTCAAAATTCTCCATTTCCATTTGAGAAGGAGAGCTCTATTTATATCACCAACATCTCTAATACCTAATCCACCTTTCTCCTTAGGTTTGCAAACATTTTCCCACTTCACCCAATGAATACTTCTTTTATTTGCATTCTCATTCCACAAAAAATTACTAAGAAGACCTCTAATCTCTTTGATAATCTTGCTCGGTGCTTTATAAAAAGAAAGTGTGAAAATCGGAATTGCGTTAAGCACCGACCCAATGAGAGTCACCCTTCCACCTATAGATTCCACCTATAGAAATGTTTCTCCCCTTCCACGTCGACAATCTTGATTTTATGTTGTTAACCACGTCCTTCCACACCTTCGTCTTGTTAGCTCTTTCTCCAACCCAAATGCCAAAAAATTTAAAAGGAAAAGATCATTTTTTGCAAGATAAGAAAGAAGTGGCCGAATCCATTTTGAACTGATTATTTACAGCCATTATTATAAATCAGTTTTCTTTTTTAAGAAGTTAAGAAATCTTTATCTAAGTATCTTGATATCATTTAATATTGAGAATATTTTTCATTTCATAGTCATAATGTCTTAATTGCAAATGCACTTTTTCTTTGTCTTTAAAATGTTTTTTTTAATAATAATTTAATATTTATTTAAAAATCAACACATCCATTTTGTTTTTTTGAACATAAGCCCTGAATGTATATTTTTGAAAATAATACAAATTTACCATTAAAATCAACACATCTATTCGGAGTCCTTTGCGTAGGGCCAAACATGTTTGACAAGTGTAAACTTGGTCAACCGCCTTAGATTTGGGGGAAGTTAGGAGTAACTATTACTCACTAGTAGTGTTTCTTTTGTTACAATTAGTTACCCTTTGCACTAAAGTCTAAGAGAGTTGGTTAGACAATCACATTTATCTAGTTAGAATCATCAAGAGTATTCTTCAATAAAACATAACAAAATTCTGTTCTGAATCTTTCTCTTATCTAAAAAAATCTCCAAGTCATCTTTGATAAAGCACTCAAAACAGTATTTTCAAATAAAAACAAAAAACAAAATGATTCCCTTAAGAAATTAAACAACTACTTTATAATCTTTGTAGGCGCCGTCTTATCATGTTGCTATGCATCCAAATCTGGATTTAGCATACATGTGGCCATAAATGGATTCGGGTTGATCTAATTGTAGTCACAAACAAGTTTAATAAACAAATATATAAGTAAACAGGTAGACTAAATCATTTAATGATGATTTTTGCTTAACTTATCAAGGGAGACAAATTCATGACCTTCGCAAACCATAGTTCAAAGTTCAAACCACCAAATCAAGAAGAGAGTATATTGTAGAAGCTAAGCTAATAAAACGACAAGTAGGATAGAGAAACAAACTACTACTTACCTAATCTTTGTTATGAATAATTGAAAGTCGACATGTTGTCGAGGCCATCGGGCACGCAAAAAGCTTTCTTTCTATTCCAGGTAGTTCCGTTAAGCTCGAGATTGACATGGTTTGTAAATATTTTGCATTTTTCAAAATATATTTTGCCAACATAAGATCACCTTGTAGGCCTAAAAAGTCCCGCATAGCGCAAGTTGTAAGGGATAATGAGAGGCATTTTGGAACAAATTGAGGCTTCTTGAAAATTTCCAGATAATTTTTATCATTCCATCTTGCCTGCTTTGACGCCTATTTAGAGTAGAAAACACATGAAACTTAACAATAAAGACATATTAAGAAAAAAATAAGAGAAATAGAATCATTAAAGTTAACAAACCTGAGAAAGTTGAAGATTTTGAAGGTTAGGGCATAGGTGGAGCACCTTTAATACCAATTCCCAATGACTATGGAGCTCCAAGTGTGTCAAGTTATGAAACATAGGAATATCGTCAAGGCACTGCTGATTTATCTAAATTATACATAAAGACATATTATCGTACACATACATTATTTATTCAATGTATTTAATAAGAGAATCTTTTTTTATAAATGGGACCAGAGGAAGTAATTCATAATGAAACTTACCTTGGAGACTATGTGGTCTTCTATATACAAGCTGTTTGTTTCTATGGAGAGAAACACTGAAGTAGAGAGAGCATTGACCATAAACATAAACCATGAAGAACCACAAAAAGGAGACAAATTTAGTCTAGTCAAATTGGGCCAGGTTAAGCTTTTAAACTCAGGAGAGGTATGAGAAGAATCATCTCTAAAGAAGTCAAAGTATATGTGAAAAGCTGTCAGATCCTCGAGAATTGGAGATCCGGCTAGAAACAACATAAAATCTCGAATTTTAACGAAATTAATGAGTTCCAAACGAAGGATCTTGAGCAAGGGCAGTTGACATGTATTTGAAGAAAAAGAATAACCATCGGTATGGAACCAGTAGAGGCTGAGACTTGTTAGGGTTTTACATGTGAAGATGGTAAAAGGCAATTGAGGTCGAAGAACTTTGTTGCACTCATGGTGGAGATGGAGACGAAGAAACTTGAGTCTGAGTCTGGTTTGAACAACAAAATCGACACATTTGGTGATACTGTGAAAGTCGAAACTATGAGAAAATTGAATGTCCAAATTGAAAATGCTGATGTAATTAGAATCGGCTGTATCTCTGGAGAGTAAAAAGGAGTAAAGAGAGTCAATATTGGATTCTGTGATGTCGGTGAAGTGGAGATCTGGAACACGGTGGCAGAGATGAGTCCATCGCTTGGATAAAAGGGTTGTAGCAACTGATTCTTTGGTGGGGAGTAAAGACAGAATACTGCACAGTATTTCGTCCGGTAAACTGCTTACAGTATCGACTGATGGTGGCGGCATCGCGCCGTGAAACCGTGAAATAGTTAGGGAGAATTGATGGTGGCGCGGCGCGACACAGTTAGGGGAATTGATGGTGGCGCTGCGTGAAACAGTTAGGGAGAGTTGATGGTGGCGCGGCGTGAAAGTTAGGGGAAATTTAGGTTTTCATTGGATTATTGATCAAATTAAATTTGTTGGTTTTTATAGTGAATTACATCTGTTTACGATTTTATCGGAAAAAAAATTGGCCTTTTACAAACATCTACACGCTAATACACAAAGTATCCAAACTATGAGTGAAATAAGATTATGTATGTTTGAATCACCTATTTTATTAGAAATTTTAATGTTATGATATTTATATTCAAACTTTTTTTTTTATTTCTCGTTGTTTAAACTTTGCACAATTATTCATGAAAACTCCAATTTCAACACTCAAAGTGTTTGACGTCGTGTCGAACACTTCTTTTCAAAACAACAATACTCGAAGCTTTTACAAAAACTCTTAGAAAACAAAAGTGTTGTTCTGAGATTTCTTGGTCGATCTCGCAAGTAACCATTATAAAGAGACTAACGTCATTTACCAATTCTCGAGGTAAACACACGCATAGCTCCTTTATTTCCTTTTGCATAAGGGTCATCACATTCCCCAACAAATATCTACTTTTGATTCCCACAATGTCTATTATCTGCCTTTTGCACGAGAAATCTTATCTCCCAACAGAATCCTACTTACATTTCGCAAGCTTCCTCTGCCTTTTGCAGGGGAGTTCTCTTTATTTTCCTTTAGCAAGCACGCTTGGTCAAGCATCCATTTATTTTCCTTTTGTAAATGTTCGACCAAAATCTTTCTTATCTTTTATGGAAATCCTGCAGGAATATCACCAACACCAATAACTGGCAAAATGGTTAGTAGAAGCAAAACAAAAAATAAAGACTTTAAACAGGAATATCACTGAGACCGGTCGCGACGGAAAATGTGGGATCCCCGTTCAATTCCACACGAGCACTTTTTCAAGTAGGTATGTTACCTCTTGGACAATATCAATATGGTATGCCTCAAACCTTGATAACTGGACTTCAGTCAAATGTATACACTTATACAAATAACTCGATGGATACAGGCTATCAAGGAGGCCACGCTACAATTTTTTATGCACTCATATACATACTCACAGACCATCAGTGAAAACCCTAAAATACCCCTATATTTTGGATGTGCATATCCGAAGACACCTTTTTAAAAAAAGTGATTTCGGATATGCATCTCCAAAATAGATTTTTTTTTATAAAAATAAATGTGTCTTCGGATATGCATATCCGAAATAATAATTTTTTTTAAAAAAAAAAGTGTCTTCGGATATGCATATCCGAAGTCTTTAAGGGTTTTAACAAAAAAGCAAGCAACCACTAACACTACTCGCATTCTCTTCGAAACACAAAATTCCTTCTACAAACCCATTGCTATCGAGTTCCTCTCAAGACATTCATACTCCACAACTTCCATTAAAGCTACATTCAAGGCTCGAAGCTCAATTCAAGTGCTACTCAAAGCTTCAAAAAATTGAAAGTTTATACAACTTTCCACTCTAGCTTCGAAATGTTATTAGGGCTGTTAGAAATTAGGATAATGGTGTTGATGCTCAATGATAGTGTTTGTATGATAAAAAATTGGATTTTGTATAAGTTAGGGCAAGAAATGGAAATTGTAAAAAATAGTTGTTCGCACCTAATTACCGAAGTGCATATCCGAAAACACTTCTGACCAGTTTCGGATATGCACTTCCGAAATTGGCTCTGAACTGTTTTTTTTTTCACACCTTTTAAAACTCTGGGCTATGATACTTGATCTTCTTAGGAATTGGTTCTTAATCTCACCATGCTTGATTGATCAAATGTTTAATTCATATACTTGACTTGATTCTTAATTTCAGGAAAATGAGTGACAACCAGGCATCGATCGATCGACATAGACAGGGGAGGCAGACACAAACAACCTGAACTTGACGCGAGAGACCTGCACATCATAGAGTGACTCGGGGACGTGGAGGAGTCCGAGTCTCAGTCCAGATGGATGAGGCGCCTGCAGGATCCTCATATACACTAAGCAGGGCCGACCCAATCAACGCAGAGGCCCCGTTTAATTTTAAAAATGGGCCTAAATTTAAAATAGAAATATAATTATAATAATTAAAAAAGACACATAAATATACACTTATGGATTAATCAATAATAAATTTAATTATAATTATTTTGAGGTTTGATATATCTCAATTTTTGTATGCATTGAATTTTTATCATAACATTTTTTTAATTTATTTGATTTTTATTATAAAATTTTATTTATTTGGATCAATATTTATGAAAAAAAATAGACATTTCAAAATTTTGAGGCCTCCTTAAATTTTGGGCCATGTGCTGTAGCACTTCTTGCACATGCACTGGGCCGGCCCTGGCACTAAGGAGTCAGTTATCTCAGGCGTCTTCTTCTCGTGAGATTAGTCGGGAGGAGGAGGCGGAGGTACCCAAGGTTGAGCACGACGACGATGGTCGGGACGATGCTCATGATGCACAAGATGGTGGTTTCCCGGGTGGGCCTTCAGACACGTCCGTCTTGATATACTATCATGACCATGTCGCTCAACACATTTGGGACGGCGAAGTTGTTTTTTATTGCACTTCCTAATTTAAATGTTTTAATTACAAATAGTTGAAATGAATTCAAATGGTTTAACTAACATTATCAATTTTTTTGTGACAGGAACGGACGCCCATAAAATCCATGAACCATTCGCAAAAAATATTTGATCTGTTTAAACCACAGGCTCAGTGGTTTGATGATGTTGTAGTTGGATCCGAAATTGGTAGGTTATGCATGACTGAATATAGTACCATTAGCCACGACATACAGGGGGCATTTGCTGAAATGTGGCACAAGGAGACGTCGTCTTTCCACTTTCCTGTAGGGGAGTTGACGATCACTCTCCATGATGTGGCTTATCTGCTCCACCTGTCGATCAGAGGGAGGTTTTGGACCATTCCCGGATACAATTGGCTGAGCCCACCGAGTGGATGGTGGATTATCTAGGTATGGACCCATATTTGGCCGATTCTGAGTACAGAGCGACAAATGGGACACATATCCGGTTCTCTAGCCTGATAGAGCTTTATGAGAAACATTTGGTAGTGGCAGCGGAGTCCGAGGCAAAGAGTGATGATATTTTTGTTTAGTACCACCGAGCTTGCGCCTTGCGGTGTTGGCTCATGTTCCTGGTTGGCACCTCCCTCTTTGTGGACAAAAGTGCAACCTATATGGACATTACATACCTAAGATATTTTATTGATTTGACTACAGTTCACGAGTGGAACTGGAGGGGCGTCATCCTGGTATACCTGTACTAGAAGCTAAATGAAACGTGCAACTAGAAGACCATACAGTTGAGTGACTCTTGCACACTCCTCACGATACATTATTTTTAATTATGTCACATTAAATATGTTAGTTGTTAACGTGTACTAACATATTATCGTATTTGTGTTTCAGAGCTTGATCATCTCTTGTTTCCACCGCATCCACAACTACGATCTTGATCCCTTGTACACTGACGCCATGTCCATGGCTGCACGATATGTCCTCCATATGGGGGAATCAGAAAGTGAGGTCATATTGTGTATCCCTCGATCGTACTACTCACGATGAAATCCAACGAACGTCCTTCAATGATTACGATGATGTTCTCCCATTCGACCGTGTCGCATTATATTCTGGCTGGTTGGCATGTGGGGCCAACACCTTGGTTAGATGTTTATCTGACCGGTGCATGAGACAGTTTGGACGTGTGTAGATTATATCGAGATATCCATTTGAGGTTGCTCCCGATACTGTTACCCACTAAGAACTCACTGCTATCTTTGATGATTGAACGCATCTTTTAGTCTCAGAGGAGTATCGGCGTATGCGGGCCACCTAGAGCGGGCACTATGTAGATGGGTATGTGACATGGTTTTATCAGGTGTCACATCCTATCATGACACCCGATGCTCTTGGGCGTCCACCTAGACCAGCACATGAGGAACTCTTAGAGAACCATCGGGATGAGGATGGCCATGTCACTGATCTCATGCCGATATGCCAGCGGATATAATTGATTGGACATGTGACATTGGAGAGAGGGATCATTGAGTAGGACAGTTCAGAGGCGGCTTCCATAGTTCAGAGGATGGTCAATAAGGCATCTGGTGCGATAGCGTATAAGAGGCAGAGGAGGTCGCAGGGAGTTCGTATTAGGCATACTCATTAGTAGTTGCCTATTTATGTTTTATTTATGAATTTTTTTCAGTGTTGTAATATTTTAACATTTTGCACTTGTCCGAACAACTATTTTTTTATGATATTGATGTTTTGTTATAGTCTACATATTTTTTACAACCCATTATAATTTGTCGGATAGTTGAACGTCTTTATTAATCTTAGTTGCTATGATGCTCCCAATGTAACAATATAATTTATTGTTCTTAAAAAATGAAGGACTCAGAGCATATTTAGGATATTCATATCCAAAACTGGTTAATGTTATTTTCAGATATGCATATCCGAAATATTTGAAAATTAAATAAGGGTGCCTTCGAATATGCATATCCGAAAAGTATTTTGAAATTTTCAGGGATTATACTCTATATGGGTTATATGGGTGTACAAAGAAACTAAACTTTTGTCTTGTAAATTGGTCCTCATAGCACCAATGGCCCAATGAGATCAATTAGGTTTTAAGCTTCAAATAGGGTTTTTGTATCTGAAACCTAGAAGAAGAAGCAAATTTCGAACCAGGAGACGTAGCGGGTGAAAATGGCGAAGTTCTTGAAACCTAAAAAGGCGGTGATTCTCTTACAAGGGCGTTATGTCGGTAAGAAATCTGTAATCGTCAAGAACTTCGACGACGGCAACCGTGAGAAGCCTTACGGTTACTGTCTCATTGCCGGGATCAAGAAGTACCTTAGCAAAGTGATCAAGAAGGACTCCGCGAAGAAGACGACGAAGAAATCTAGGGTTAAGGCGTTCGTGAAGCTGGTGAATTATCAACATCTGATGCCAGCTCGTTATACTCTGGATATGGATATGAAAGACGTTATTGTTCCTGATGTTCTTCAATCGAAGGATAAGAAGGTTACAGCGTTGAAAGAGACTAAGAAGAGGTTTGAAGAGAGGTTCAAAATAGGGAAGAACAAGTGGTTTTTCACCAACCTTAGATTTTGAATTTTCACTTTTGTTTCGTTTCAAGATATACATTTTGGCTTTTATTTATTATGAATCGATTATTTTCACCAAGCTTAAGTTTTGATCAGCGGTGATAGTTCTTGTCATGTCATGAGCGTCGAGCTCTTAGAAAAATCGGGCTAAAGACATAAAAGTTGTGATCTTAAAAGGGGTCTGACCTATAAGCTTTCAACGGTACGGTAACCCACCTCTTGAAGTTCATTGAACTAACGGTTAACTTGGGAGAGGGGGAAAACCCAATGTCTATCAACCTTCAATTCTTGGTAGTCCCCTCTCAAAGCGTGTACAAGTGAATTCTAGAAAAACCTTTCACCGCGACATTGGATACAATCGCCTTCCGATACACCTCATGTTGAAGTATCACAACATGCGTGATGAACCGACGACCATTTGCACCTATCAAGTTGGAGCACGGAGGATGCTTAAGGCCTTACAACTCGACGAAAGTGACAAAGGGAAGGAAAAAGGCCATGAATATCATTGTGGACTCCCTCGTCACACAGTTAGGGAAGATGGCTATCATACCCCCTAAGAAATGGATTGAGGATCTTAACCGGTATGCACAAAGTAACATTCATTTGAACACCAATATTTTGTAATAATTTCTTTTACAATAAAATGAGACACATAAAATATTTTTCTTTTGAACACCAATAGCACTCACATCACGTATGCGGGATGCTGTCTTGAACGCTCGTACGACCAAAGCAATAAAGTACACAATGCAAACACTTAAAAGTAAAGCAACACAATGTAAGAAAGGAAGACAGATCTACTGCAGTCAATTTTTTGACACATTCACGCATTCATGCAATTTATAACCGTGGGATCCTAATCGTACAGTCCAAAAAAAATTAACATTACTTTTTATATAATAATTAAAAAATACTAATCTTGAACCAGAACCGTCTGATCTTAATCAGACAACTAAAAAACTTGACTGTGTGACTGCAGAGACTCCTTGACTACATGGAATGGAATCACAATCCGTAAGAAAGATTATGTCTTCCAACAAAACTCAAACATTAATGCTTTCTTCGATTCAGTTTATTTTGAATCTTTTTAGTGATGTGCAAAAACTTTCTCCTAGTGATATGTGTTGAAAATATTTGGTCCAAATTTTTTATTAAATCCTTAATATATTAAGGCAAAATACTAAGTCACTCTTTAGGCGCCTAAATCTTGGATCCCTCCCGCCTAAACCTCTACTCATTTATTATTTAACCCAAAACAAAATATCTCTTACATCTCAAATAATTTATTTCCCTTTTTAATGATCCGCTTATCTTATTACCCCTTCCAATAATATATAATTTAATAATTATTGTTAATAATAATAATAATAATATTATTATTATTATTATTATTATTATTATTATTATTGTTATTATTATTAACCTCTACTCATTTATTATTTAACCTCCCTTTTAAAACACATAACTCAACCTCCCTTTTTAAGTGCCTAAAAATTTGCATTCCATCTAACACTCAATCTCATTTTAACCAAATCAAAATATCTCCTATTTATTTTACAATACACTTAGTCAACAAACTAAAAGAACTTAGTGTATCTTATACAAAATGCACATTATTATTTATTTATCCACCATCCTTCGTATTCCTTTTGAAAATAGTAAATAAAAATATTTATTTAACATTATAGTTATAATAATAACAACAATAATATTTTTTAATAGTCAAATAACTTACATATAATAATATAATTGAACATTTGATCTATTATAAAATCATTGTCAAAAAATAAATTTCAAATAAATTATGATATTTTTTTATCTAAAATTAACTTACATCTAATAATATTAATAAATAATATTTAATTATTTTTCACATTCATAATTGATATACAATACCAATGTTACAAAAAAATCTTCAAATTAACTACTATATTAAATATAAAATATTTTTTTTATAAATATTAGGTTAGTAATAATTGCTAGACAATACCAATATTATAAAAAAAATTCAAATTAACTATTATATTAAATATAAAATATATATTTTTTTATAAATATTAGGTTAGCCCACATCTTTATAATTGAGACGGTTCACTTAACGAGGAGTACTCAAAAAATTTTCTGCTTCACGTTTTCCCTATTCCTTCCTATTCCTTGAATGTAGCTTTTCAATAGCTTCACCTTTTCCCTATTCCTTGAATGTAGGTTTTCAATAATTATACCATTTTAATTTTGTACGCTCTTCAACTTCATATGCAGTTTCTAATAACTCTATATCATCATGGTTTTAGTATAAATAGATCCAACATCGATTTTATTTTTATGCTATCTAAACCCTAAACCAACATCAAGGTTCTACAATTCAGGGTTCAGGTAAAGAAAATGTTTATTGGGAGTTTTTAATCCAAGTATATTTTCATGGTTTGGCTTCGTCTGTTTCAATTAATAGTTTTAATTTTTTTTCTTTTGCGATTTATGCAGAATGACTCTATGTCTCAGTGTGATTTCTGACATCGTTCCTCCAAAACTGAACTGGCAGATTAAAGTTCGTATACGAAGTTTGTGGAAAGTTCATTCTTGGAATGACTACAATACTATTACCAGTTTAGAAATGATTTTGATTGATGAAAAAGTGAGTGTTACAATTGTTGTTTATTATTTGTCATCTGTTATTTAGTTTTTTTTGTTATTTTCCCAAAATATTGCATTTTTACCTCTTCCTGTATTGTTTTTCAGTGTTCAAGTATCCAAGCTTCGGTGAAATCGACACTAATCAGTGAATTTGACTCAAATCTTGAAGAGGGATCTTGCTATATAATTTCTAATATATTGGTTGGATTGCATGATCCTAAATTTATTATGACAGACCATAAGTAGATTAACTTCATCAAAACCACCAGTTGTACTAAGATTGGAGATGTTCCATCCATTCCTAAAACTTATTTTAAATTTGTAACTTTTTCTCAAATTTTGACTGGGCTTGACCAAACACGTGCAATAGGTTAGTCATACTTCAAATTTAAAGTTTGCGAATTTTCATTTATGTTTAACTAAAGTTTATTTGATCATATTTTTTCAGATGTCATTGGTCACGTGATTAAAAAGTTTGACATGAAGGAAACAATAAGAAGTGGAATTAGAGTTAAACTGTTAGATATTGTGTTGGAAGATTTGGAGTAAAATTTTGCACTATCATTTCATTATTATGATTATTATTATGTTTATATTATTATGTTTATATTATACAATAACACTCATATATTAATTGACTAAAATTGTTGTTTTATTTGTATCATCAATACAGAGGAAATAATGTGGATTGTACTTTGTGGGCTGAACATGCTGAACAGATGAACACTTATTTAACTGATAATGGTTATGATAAGTCTGTAATAGTCATTTTACAGTTGTGTAAGCCTAAAATTTTTCAATGTAAGTGACTTATATTTTAATAGATTATATTTTTTGTAGCTATACTATTTACAAACCATACTAACAAAATAATATCTAAATATTTTTCCAGAAATTCATGGCATATCAAATGCCTTTAATTGTACAAGAATCTTTATTAATAGCAATCTAAAGGAGTCTCTTGAATACAAAGCTATACTGTGGTGAAAATTACTACAGATGAAACATGACATACATGACATGAATGTAAGATTGCTTGAAACACTTTAATTTAACAAAAATTATTTTCTATTGTCTTGGCATTAAAATATATTTGACTTAAACATATAATGATGATGATAGGATAATGATGAAATTGATCAAGTTAGTAATAACCATACTGAAGTTGAAGACGACCTATCCAAGGTATTTTTTCAACAAGTCTTATATTATTTGCTTCCTTCTCCCATAGTAATAATGAATCACATATCATATTGGAGCTGATTATTATATAAAATAACTTATAGGAATCTGTTGCTGAAGAGTTTAATCAAGCTTATGACAAGGTATTTATCTAAAATCCTATGTTCCTGTTTTTCTACTTTTGTATTTGTTAGAAATTAATTAAATAAATTGTAAATTTGACTATTTTTTAATTTTAAAATATTCAGAATAATATTGATGAGAGTACTCCAACCACCTTGATGAAAGGAAAGAGGGTGTTCAGTGATGTTGAAGTGTTGTCAACAACAATTGAAGAGTGTGATGTTCAAGCATCAACCACTAAAATGCCAAAGTTTGTTCATATTAAGAAGGAACCCGCAGAGTAGAAGTTTTTAGTTTAGAATGCAACTTTTTATTGTATTTGGGATTTTATATTGTGTACTTTATATGTTTGAATTTGTTTTTTGGCATATTTCTCTTAGCGTAAATTTTGTTTCAATTGATTTGTCTTGAAATTATCAGACCTTATTAATATTTAGGATCATGTTGTTTTAATGTAATCCTGTCATTTATTTTTATATAATATAATTTCTTATTGGATTAATAACTTTTCGAACTACCCTTTATGTTCGTTTCCTCTTCCTATTTTTAAAAGTGCAAATAATCATCTTCATCTATTTTATTGTATTCATTCATATCATTTCACCAATATGCTTTCATATCTCTGGACATTAGCTTAAGTTATTCTTATTAACTTTGTCTTAATTTAACATCTTTCTCTCTTCTTTAACTCACTGTTTTCCTGCATAAAAAATATCAGCTTTGTCATTCTTTCATTATGATTTTATAATATAATGAATATGTAAAGATAATTTAAAATTGTATTATTTCGCACTTTAACGAATAACCAATATATCTTCATTCATTTTTAATTTTCACAGTTATCAAAATCTCTATAATCAAGATATAAAAAACAAATATCTTCATTTTTTTCTCTTAATCTACCATTATCTTTATTTTCATTCAGCCTATCATTTCTATTTCCTACACATTCCTAATTTAATGTCTCAATTAAAAAAATAATGTTATAATTGACCTTACTTTTAAAGTGATAATTATTTATTGTGTAAGTTTGTTCAAATTATTATTTTAATTCCTTTACAACATTTGTATTGCTATTTTAATTTACTTTCAAATTTTGTATATTGTGTAAATTTGTTTAAATTGCTAATTACTCTTAAATCTCAAAGATGAATTTACTTTATTTTTGTTCAATTGCAGGAAAAGTCAGAGAAAGACAACAATGCCTTCTGAGATTCCAACAGTTCTTTTAACCTTTTTGTAGCCAATAATGCTTCTTCTGTCTTCCTTTGCAACACCATCTTTGTTCTCTGATTCAATGCTAACATCAGCTTATGTCTTTCATATTCGTTCTTTCTACCATCTTTGTTAAGCTGAAGAACTTCCTTTTCACGTGAAGCTTTCCATAACTTAAATTGTTCAGATTCCTGCTTAATTTTGTGTTGCAGTTGAACCTTTTGAGATTTAATTCTTTGGATCTCATCCTGCAGTTTCTTTGCACCTTCATCACCTTTCTGTTTAATCTCAACATATGAGCCTGAGCATCCTGTTTCTTCTTCAGCTAAGAGACCTGTTATTCAAGTGTAATTAATTTTTGAAGATATTCTTCTTTTAGTTTGTGAATGCTATTACGAGAGATGGATTTGAGTTCTTTAATTCTCCCAGTAAATATTTTCCTCATATTCCAACTCAAGAAGTTTCTTTTTATAATTTTGTTTGAGAATTGAAGTATTGTTAAATATATAGTTTTTTTTTAATTTTAAACATTAATATTTTTATTATAAACATAAAATATCTATCAAAAATTTGTCCCGTGCAACGCACGGGTAGAAGTACTAGTTTGTTGATAAAGTTGAAACTTTTCCATAATCGTTAATAATTATTTATTCAATTTAGAACTGATATATTTTTTAATTAAAAACACCCGTACATCATAAATACCAAAATGGCTCATATTGCCTTATTAATTTTTAAATTTTTAAATTTTTTTTATTGATTATGTTATTTAATTATAGTTTTGAAATCATAATTATTGATATATAAAATAAATACTTAAAGTTTAAAGTAATTATTTATTTATTTGGAAAATTTTTTATCATACACTTTTAAGGTTTGAAGAAACTTTTGAAAACTACAAAATATCCTTCGAATATGTATATCCAAATATATCATATAATAAAAATATTTTTAGAAATGCATGTACAATTTATTTTTATGTTTTTACAAAATAAATAATTTCGGATATACATTTCGGAAAAAATTTTAATTTATATTTTTTTAAAAACAAAAACAAATAAAACAAAGTAACTTTAAAAATAAAAATTAAGGTAAAAATATCATTTTTCATCCCGTAAATTTATCTCAAGGTTTATTTTAATCCTTTAACTTAAAAAATATTCATATTAGTCTCTTAACTCTTCAAAATGTTTCATTTTAGTTCTTTTTGTCTAATTAGCGATGGAAAAACTCAAAAATCGACTATTAAATTCGTCGCTAATTAGACTAAAAAGTCTATAATAAAACGTTTTGAAGAGTTAAATGACAAATATGAATATTTTTTAAGTTAAGGGAGCAAAATAAACCTTGAGATAAATCTACGAACAAAAAAATATATTTTGCCAAAAATAAATGAGTGATTTTATAAACAATTTTTTTTAGCAATATTGAAAATTCTTTTACCAATATAATTATTTAACTTTTGCATTGATTGGAAGATACCATTTTCAAAAATTTTAAAAGATATTTATTATATTATTATTACAAATATGATTATTTTAGTTTTCATTATTGAAAATCTTTTTTTCACTCTTAAGAATTTAATCAAATTAAATAGAGAAAATAATATTAAATTTCTAATTTATAAAAAGAATAGTATATTTAAAAAAAACACAACATAGAACTTTTTGGATATCCATATCTAAAAACACTTTTTTTTTCGACAAAAATAATATTTACACGAAGATACATACCCAAAAATATATTTTATTTAATTTAAAAAATAACATATTTCCTATTATGCATCTCCAAAATTATATATTTTGTGAAAAAAAGAAATTCATTCAAATATCCATATCAGAATTTACGTGTATTGTAAAAATTCCGTAAGTCCCTAAAAGTCCATAAGAATGTATTTAAAAATGTTGTATAAATTGGGCCGTGATAGCAAATTGGGCTCTAAATAACGGGCCTGGTCCAATTACGTTTTAAGCCACGATATATAAACAGAATTAGGGTTTTCGTATCCGCACCAGAGAAGCGTAGGTGGTAAAAAATGGTGAAGTTTCTAAAACCTAACAAGGCGGTGATTCTCTTGCAAGGCCGCTATGCCGGCAAGAAAGCCGTGATCGTCAAGACCTTCGACGACGGCAGCCGTGAGAAGCCCTACGGTCACTGTCTCGTTGCCGGGATCAAGAAGTACCCTAGCAAAGTGATCAAGAAGGACTCCGCGAAGAAGACGGCGAAGAAATCTAGGGTTAAGGCGTTCGTGAAGCTGGTGAATTATCAACATCTGATGCCTACTCGTTATACTCTGGATGTGGATCTGAAAGACGCTGTTGTTCCTGATGTTCTTCAATCGAAGGATAAGAAGGTGACTGCGTTGAAAGAGACTAAGAAGAGGTTTGAAGAGAGGTTCAAAACAGGGAAGAACAGGTGGTTTTTCACCAAGCTTAGGTTTTGAATATTAGCTTTCGTTTCGTTTCTAGCTATACATTTTGAGTTTTATTTATTATGAATCGATTATGGATGATGAACTTGTGGCTTAGTTTTGATTATGTAAGAGATTTTGTTTTTAGATTTTGATGGTAACTAAATTGAAGGGTTATATGCAATTTTGATCTATCTCAGTCTGAATAGATTTGGATGTTTACATTTTGAAATTTTGGTTAATTTTTCTGTTGAATGTGTATCAACTAATCTTATTCCTTATTCCAAACATAAAAATATATATCATTGCTTGTTAATGCTGTGCCTATAACTTTGTATCTGTCATAACAGAGTGTAATGTTCTTGAACTTTTGGATACTGTGAATTTGTCAAAACAAACGCAGTGTGATTTTTAATAGCTTAATTTTTATAAAAGAAGTCAAATAACATTAGACCACTGGGGCAAGAATGTGTTTGGGTCTAATTTGAAACTAAGTTTAGATAAAATCTGCTTTTTAAATCTAATTAATCTACTTTTTAAATCTAGTTAGTTCTTTTTATACAGTTTCACCGTATATAACAAATGGGTGAGGGGTGAGGCTAGTTTGAGTTCCAAGGACACATGTTAATTATGGATCTAGTGCTCCACTTTCATTTTGAAAATGATTGTTAGATTAAGGAATAAAATATATTTTGTATATTAAGAAAATGAAAATGGTATTTATTTTTAAACAAAAATAACTATTTATTGACTATGGATCTGTCCCATTTCTCTTTAAGGATTGTTCTTTCCATCCTTGTGTGTTTTTTCTTACCATAGTGAAAAGTCTTAAACGCCCTTAGTAATCAGAAATAGATCTTCGGACGCACATTTTTTCACTCCAAAGATGCATTTTCATATGTACAAAAGGTTGATTCGAAGATGCATCTCTGAAACTCTCCATCATTCTGTGAGCATTCTGAAGATGCATCTTTGGAATATGCTCTGTTAGTTCAAAACAGCAACGGGGCAAAAACAATAATAAAAAACCAACATATACTAACATCACAATAAACATTACATAGATAAACATATAAATTTAACATTACAGTAGTTCAGGACGTTGCAACTTATAATATTTTTTGACTGATCTTCAAATCGTCGCATCCACTTCCGTCAAACCTTTTGTTGAGTAACATGAAAAGGTATTCCACATAACCTTTAAATCATCCTCTGTTATCAATCCAAGCATAGTGAAATGTATCTTCCCTTTGTTCTCAATGGAGGATGAACGATACTCGAGCTTGACAACTCTTCGATTTTTTAGATATCGCATCAGGGTATTTAGTTTGGATTTCATATCAACAAGATGTATGTCTTAGGAGACCCTAACATCATCATTAACTTCATTTGGTTTAACATCATGCTTCACTTCGACCGATTTAACATCCACACTCACAATAGTTTTGGAAAACATATCCGAGTGCACTATATCTATTACCACCAATAAGAAAAAAATAATGTTTAGATTCAAATTAACAAGACCCCTCGGATACAACGGCGGTTCCAATGCCCAGCTAGCCCGGGCACGCGCCCGGGCTCAACCCCTATTTTTTTTGTACTTTCTCCAATTTAATAGTCGATTTTTAGATAAAATTAAAGGGAAAATTAGTAAAAATAGGATGTGAAAATTAAAACTAATGAATAATCAATGGTGTAAAGTTTTTGCCCAGTCTGTCTAAAATTCCTGACTCCGCTGCTGTCCGAATATGATATCCGAACCTCACCAAACTTTGTCCGAAGATGCATATCCAAATTCAACGTTCATTTTTTTTAGCTCAAACAGAAGATTAATGCAAGGAATGAGGGATAAAATGAATGATATTTACTTGCTATTCCACCTTTTTTCCCCCTTTGGAGTGATGAATTATAAGAATGATGTTTTGGTGTTGCAAAGTTGATTGAGAATGAGAGAAAGTTTTTTAAGGGTTTTGTAATGAAGCAGAACAAGCTTGTGCAAGGTGATGTTTTATCAATTTTTCCACTGGACATTTCTGGAGATGCATCTTCGAAAATATCAATGAGTTGTTACTTAAATCAGTTGCGTGAATAACAAAACCCCATAAATGAGTGCAAGAGATATTTCAAAGATGCACCTCTGAGTACACTAAACAGTATATGAAGATGCATCTCCAATCCATATTTAAAAAAAAAAGCTAAGGTGAAACTCATAAAAGAGAAGATTTGCATGATTTTGGATGCGTCCGGAGATGCATCTCCAGACGTCTGAAGGACAATTTCAAATTTTTAAAGGTGTGGTATACACATATAAGAGTGGAAAAAGCATTTCTCTTCTCTTATACTTATCAGGCGTGACAATTGGTCGGAGCAAACTTAAACATTATCAACATCACCCCCAACTCCATGTCTTCGGTCTTGAAGGGGGGCATGCTCTCTGCGTAGATAGGCATTTTGATTGAGCTAATTAAAAGTGTATACCTCTTTTTTCCGCCTCTAAATTCAATAGGGTAACATGACCCCCCACCCTTAACGAAAAACAGATTTTTTTGGCCTTGCACCCACCTGCAAAATTTGTAATTTTTTTTAAAAAATGGTGGATTTTTACAGAAACAAAAATTAATAACTAAACTAAATGCTTTGATCATTTTTCTAATAATAATGATAATACTTGATATTTTTATTTAATCAGTATTATCAAAGATATTAGTATTAATTATTTCTCTATTCTTCCTATCTTGAGATTAAGAAGGATAAGTGGGTAATAAAGTTATTAAAATTGAGGATAATAAAGTAAATATAATAGTTTGAGATGAGGGTGGGTGTAGGGGGTATTAACATTCCATACCCCCTGTTTGTCTCTGTCCCCGTGATTAAAAATCAAGTTTTCTCCATGCTCACACCCAGTTAAATTGAGTTTTCTTGTTAGATTAGAGGAGGTTTTGGTCGGATTCTGATTTTTTTCAATGTCTACTATATACATACCTTCATGTATCTGAATTCTTGTATATCTGAACTTGTACCTAGTGCTAAAGTGAATTGCAAATCAGCTACTTATAATATAAAACCACTTTCACACACATTTCTCTCAAACCATAATTTCTCGCAACTCAGATTCTCATCTTCACAGAATTGCTTCAATGTGAGAAACCTACCATGCACTACGACTTTCATATTTTTGCCGAACACTCATGTGTGAATAAAGTGTCTCCTCTTCCCTTCACACAATTTTCATTTTGAGATTTTTGATTTTGCCGTTTTTAAATTTGAAAGTTTTATTGAAAAGTAGAGTCACCAACACAAGATAATGAAGTTTTTTTATTGGTAATTTTGGTTTTGTGATTTTTGAGATTTTGTGATATAACTTTTTTTCTTCATAATTGATTGAAGAGTTTTGATAGAATTTCTTTATATAAATTGTTTACTCCCAATTTTGCCAATAATGATATGTTTAGTTTCTCTCCATTGTCATAAGTACAATTTATAGTTAATTACTACCTCCGGTCCCATTTATAAGAAAAGATTCTCTTTTTAGATACATTGAATAAATAATGTATTTAGACAGTATCTTGTCCAAATACATTATTTATTCAATGTATCTAAAAAGAGAATATTTTCTTATAAATAGGACACCAGAGGGAGTAATTTATAACTATTAAAATTTAGGCTAAATATTCTTTTTTTTCCTATCTATACTTCGGAGCCTATTTTATTTCCTTAACTTTTAAAAAACTAATTTAATTTCTTATATCTTAAAAGAGTGTCACATTTGTGTTTTTATGGTGTTGATATGGAGACCAAATTAAGAAACATTACACATATGATTAATTCAAGAAAAAAGAAATGGAATGGTTTGTCATTTTCATTTTTCATCTCAAAAAATTCTAACAGAGGAATAATTCATGAAAGCGATGAAAGCGTTGGAGGCATTTTAGAAAAGGACTGCTTAGGCAAAATTTAAGGTGAGAAAGGTTAAGGCGCATTTGAAGATTCAATTTTCAAACTAGTTAGTTAATTGTATCTCATTTCTATTTTAAGGTTTTTCATTTTCAAATGCTACCTATTTTAAGTTTTATGAATTTAAGTTTTTGTTATCAAATGCTATATGTATGGTTTTTTAGATAATCAATCAATTTCAAGCAAGTCAATAAACCCAAGCAAGTCAATAAACTAAAACGGTTCAACAATCTCAAGCAAGTCAACAATCCCATAAAAATCAACAAACACAATCAGATCAACAATCTCAAGCATTTTGGTTTTTGCATGTCTGTTGAATCAAAGTTATGTTTTGTTGCAAGTAGGTTCTTTTGTATGTTTACGAACAAAACTATGTGTTTTTTTAATATTAATGAACAAGTTTAACAAATTTCTTGACTTTTAAGTAGTTTATAGCACACAAAAATCTTCCAAAATAAAAATGTATGCAAGTTTAATGAACTTCGTGACTTTTATGTAGTATAACAAACCAAAATCTTCCAAAATACCAAGGTATCCAACTTTAACGAACATCGTGACTTTTATGTAGTATAACACACAAAAATCTTCCAAAGTACCCAAATATGCAAGTTAAACGAACTTCGTTCCATTTACGTATTTTAGCACACGAAAATCTTCAAAAATACCAATGTATGTAAGTTCAACGAACTTCGTGACTTTTATGCAGTATAACACACGAAAATCTTCCAAAATACAAAAAATTTGCAAGTTTAACAAATTTCATGACTTTTATGTAGTATATAGCACACGAAAATCTTCCAAAATAAAAATGTATGCAAGTTTAATGAACTTCGTTACTTTTATGTAGTATAGAACACGAAAATCTTCCAAAATACCAATGTATGCAAGTTTAACGAACTTCGTGACTTTTATGCAGTATAGCACACAAAATCTTCCAAAGTACCAAAATTTGCAAGTTTAACGAACTTCGTGACTTTTATGTAGTATATAGCACACGAAAATCTTCCTAAATATTAAAATTTGCAAGTTTAATGAACTTCGTGACTTTTATGTAGTATAGCACACGAAAATCTTCCAAAAGACCAAATTTTGCAAGTTTAACGAACTTCGTGACTTATATGTAGTATAGCACACGAAAACTCTTCAAAAGGACCAAATTTTGAAAATTTAACTAACTTCGTGACTTTTATGTAGTAGCACACGAAAAATCTTCCAAAAGACCAAATTTTGCAAGTTTAACAAACTTCATGACTTTTCTGTATTATAGCATACGAAAATCATCAAAAATACCAATGTATGTAAGTTTAACGAACTTCGTGACTTTTATGCAATATAGCACACGAAAATCTTCCAAAATACCAAAATTTGCAAGTTTAACAGATTTCGTGACTTTTATGTAGTATAGCACACGAAAATCATCCAAAATACCAAAATTTGCAAGTTTAACGAACTTCGTGACTTTTGGGTAGTATAGCACACGAAAATCTTCCAATAGACCAAATTTTGGAAGTTTAAGAAACTTCTTGACTTGTATGTAGTATTGAAAACAAAAATCATTCAAAATACCAATGTATGTAAGTTTAACGAACTTCGTGACTTTATGCAATATAGCACACGAAAATCTTCCAAAATACCAAAATTTGCCTGTTTAACAAATTTCGTGACTTATGTAGTATATAGCACACGAAAATCTTCCAAAATAAAAATGTATGCAAGTTTAATGAACTGCGTGACTTTTATGTAGTATAGAACACGAAAAACTTCCAAAATGCCAATATATGCAAGTTTAACAAACTTTGTGACTTTTATGTAGTATAGAACACAAAAATCTTTCAAAGTACCAAAATTTGCAAGTTTAACGAACTTCGTGTCTTTTATGTACTATAGCATACGAAAATATTCCAAAATACCAAAATTTGAGAGTTTAACAAACTTCGTGACTGATATGTAGTATAGCACACGAAAATCTTCAAAAGGTCCGAACTTTGAAAGTTTAACTAACTTCGTGACTTATATGCAGTAGCACACGAAAAATCTTCCAAAAGACCAAATTTTGCAAGTTTAACAAACTTCGTGACTTTTATGTATTATGGCGTACGAAAATCTTCAAAAATACCAATGTATGTAAGTTTAACGAACTTCGTGACTTATATGCAATATAGCTCACAAAGATCTTCCAAAATACAAAAATTTGCAAGTTTAACAAATTTCGTGACTTTGATGTTGTATAGCACACGAAAATCTTTCAAAATACCAAAATTTGCAAGTTTAACGAACTTCGTCACTTTTATGTTGTATAGCACACGAAAATCTTCAAAAACAAACTAATTTTAGAATTTTAAGAAACTTCTTGACTTGTATGTAGTATTGAAAACAAAAATCATTCAAAATACCAATGTATGTAAGTTTAACGAACTTCGTGACTTTATGCAATATAGCACACGAAAATCTTCCAAAATACCAAAATTTGCCTGTTTAACAAATTTCGTGACTTTTATGTAGTATATAGCACACGAAAATCTTCCAAAATAAAAATGTATGCAAGTTTAATGAACTTCGTGACTTTTATGTAGTATAGAACACGAAAAACTTCCAAAATGCCAATATATGCAAGTTTAACGAACTTTGTGACTTTTATGTAGTATAAAACACAAAAATCTTCCAAAGTACCAAAATTTTATAAGTTTAACGAACTTTGTGTCTTTTATGTACTATAGCACACGAAAATATTCCAAAATACCAAAATTTGAGAGTTTAACAAACTTCGTAACTGATATGTAGTATAGCACACGAAAATCTTCAAAAGGTCCAAATTTTGAAAGTTTAACTAACTTCGTGACTTATATGTAGTAGCACATGAAAAATCTTCCAAAAGACCAAATTTTGCAAGTTTAACAAACTTCGTGACTTTTATGTATTATAGCGTACGAAAATCTTCAAAAATACCAATGTATGTAAGTTTAACGAACTTCGTGACTTATATGCAATATAGCTCACGAAGATCTTCCAAAATACCAAAATTTGCAAGTTTAACAAATTTCGTGACTTTGATGTTGTATAGCACACGATAATCTTTCCAAATACCAAAATTTGCAAGTTTAACGAACTTCGTGACTTTTGGGTAGTATAGCACACGAAAATCTTCCAATAGACCAAATTTTGGAAGTTTAAGAAACTTCTTGACTTGTATGTAGTATTGAAAACAAAAATCATTCAAAATACCAATGTATGTAAGTTTAACGAACTTCGTGACTTTATGCAATATAGCACACGAAAATCTTCCAAAATACCAAAATTTGCCTGTTTAACAAATTTCGTGACTTATGTAGTATATAGCACACGAAAATCTTCCAAAATAAAAATGTATGCAAGTTTAATGAACTGCGTGACTTTTATGTAGTATAGAACACGAAAAACTTCCAAAATGCCAATATATGCAAGTTTAACAAACTTTGTGACTTTTATGTAGTATAGAACACAAAAATCTTCCAAAGTACCAAAATTTGCAAGTTTAACGAACTTCGTGTCTTTTATGTACTATAGCATACGAAAATATTCCAAAATACCAAAATTTGAGAGTTTAACAAACTTCGTGACTGATATGTAGTATAGCACACGAAAATCTTCAAAAGGTCCAAACTTTGAAAGTTTAACTAACTTCGTGACTTATATGCAGTAGCACACGAAAAATCTTCCAAAAGACCAAATTTTGCAAGTTTAACAAACTTCGTGACTTTTATGTATTATAGCGTACGAAAATCTTCAAAAATACCAATGTATGTAAGTTTAACGAACTTCGTGACTTATATGCAATATAGCTCACAAAGATCTTCCAAAATACAAAAATTTGCAAGTTTAACAAATTTCGTGTCTTTGATGTTGTATAGCACACGAAAATCTTTCAAAATACCAAAATTTGCAAGTTTAACGAACTTCGTCACTTTTATGTTGTATAGCACACGAAAATCTTCAAAAACAAACTAATTTTAGAATTTTAAGAAACTTCTTGACTTGTATGTAGTATTGAAAACAAAAATCATTCAAAATACCAATGTATGTAAGTTTAACGAACTTCGTGACTTTATGCAATATAGCACACGAAAATCTTCCAAAATACCAAAATTTGCCTGTTTAACAAATTTCGTGACTTTTATGTAGTATATAGCACACGAAAATCTTCCAAAATAAAAATGTATGCAAGTTTAATGAACTTCGTGACTTTTATGTAGTATAGAACACGAAAAACTTCCAAAATGCCAATATATGCAAGTTTAACGAACTTTGTGACTTTTATGTAGTATAAAACACAAAAATCTTCCAAAGTACCAAAATTTTATAAGTTTAACGAACTTTGTGTCTTTTATGTACTATAGCACACGAAAATATTCCAAAATACCAAAATTTGAGAGTTTAACAAACTTCGTAACTGATATGTAGTATAGCACACGAAAATCTTCAAAAGGTCCAAATTTTGAAAGTTTAACTAACTTCGTGACTTATATGTAGTAGCACATGAAAAATCTTCCAAAAGACCAAATTTTGCAAGTTTAACAAACTTCGTGACTTTTATGTATTATAGCGTACGAAAATCTTCAAAAATACCAATGTATGTAAGTTTAACGAACTTCGTGACTTATATGCAATATAGCTCACGAAGATCTTCCAAAATACCAAAATTTGCAAGTTTAACAAATTTCGTGACTTTGATGTTGTATAGCACACGATAATCTTTCCAAATACCAAAATTTGCAAGTTTAACGAACTTCGTGACTTTTGGGTAGTATAGCACACGAAAATCTTCCAATAGACCAAATTTTGGAAGTTTAAGAAACTTCTTGACTTGTATGTAGTATTGAAAACAAAAATCATTCAAAATACCAATGTATGTAAGTTTAACGAACTTCGTGACTTTATGCAATATAGCACACGAAAATCTTCCAAAATACCAAAATTTGCTTGTTTAACATATTTCGTGACTTATGTAGTATATAGCACACGAAAATCTTCCAAAATAAAAATGTATGCAAGTTTAATGAACTTCGTGACTTTTATGTAGTATAGAACACGAAAAACTTCCAAAATGCCAATATATGCAAGTTTAACAAACTTTGTGACTTTTATGTAGTATAGAACACAAAAATCTTCCAAAGTACCAAAATTTGCAAGTTTAACGAACTTCGTGTCTTTTATGTACTATAGCACACGAAAATATTCCAAAATACCAAAATTTGAGAGTTTAACATACTTCGTGACTGATATGTAGTATAGCACACGAAAATCTTCAAAAGGTCCAAATTTTGAAAGTTTAACTAACTTCGTGACTTATATGTAGTAGCACACGAAAAATCTTCCAAAAGACCAAATTTTGCAAGTTTAACAAACTTCGTGACTTTTATGTATTATAGCGTACGAAAATCTTCAAAAATACCAATGTATGTAAGTTTAACGAACTTCGTGACTTATATGCAATATAGCTCACAAAGATCTTCCAAAATACCAAAATTTGCAAGTTTAACAAATTTCGTGACTTTGATGTTGTATAGCACACGAAAATCTTTCAAAATACCAAAATTTGCAAGTTTAACGAACGTCGTCACTTTTATGTTGTATAGCACACGAAAATCTTCAAAAAAAAACTAATTTTAGAATTTTAAGAAACTTCTTGACTTGTATGTAGTATTGAAAAAAAAAAATCATTCAAAATACCAATGTATGTAAGTTTAACGAACTTCGTGACTTTATGCAATATAGCACACGAAAATCTTCCAAAATACCAAAATTTGCCTGTTTAACAAATTTCGTGACTTTTATGTAGTATATAGCACACGAAAATCTTCCAAAATAAAAATGTATGCAAGTTTAATGAACTTCGTGACTTTTATGTAGTATAGAACACGAAAAACTTCCAAAATGCCAATATATGCAAGTTTAACGAACTTTGTGACTTTTATGTAGTATAGAACACAAAAATCTTCCAAAGTACCAAAATTTGCAAGTTTAACGAACTTCGTGTCTTTTATGTACTATAGCACACGAAAATATTCCAAAATACCAAAATTTGAGAGTTTAACAAACTTCGTAACTGATATGTAGTATAGCACACGAAAATCTTCAAAAGGTCCAAATTTTGAAAGTTTAACTAACTTCGTGACTTATATGTAGTAGCACACGAAAAATCTTCCAAAAGACCAAATTTTGCAAGTTTAACAAACTTCGTGACTTTTATGTATTATAGCGTACGAAAAATCTTCAAAAATACCAATGTATGTAAGTTTAACGAACTTCGTGACTTATATGTAATATAGCTCACGAAGATCTACCAAAATACCAAAATTTGCAAGTTTAACTAATTTCGTGACTTTGATGTTGTATAGCACACGAAAATCTTTCAAAATACCAAAATTTGCAAGTTTAACGAACTTCGTCACTTTTATGTTGTATAGCACACGAAAATCTTCAAAAAAAAAAAACTAATTTTGGAATTTTAAGAAACTTCTTGACTTGTAGGTAATATTGAAAACAAAAATCATTCAAAATACCAATGTATGTAAGTTTAACAAACTTCGTGACTTTATGCAATATAGCACACGAGAATCTTCCAAAATACCAAAATTTGTCTGTTTAACAAATTTCGTGACTTTTATGTAGTATATAGCACACGAAAATCTTCCAAAATAAAAAAGTATGCAAGTTTAATGAACTTCGTGATTTTTATGTAGTATAGAACACGAAAATCTTCCAAAATACCAATATATGCAAGTTTAACGAACTTTGTGACTTTTATGTAGTATATAACACAAAAATCTTCCAAAGTACAAAAATTTGAAAGTTTAACGAACTTCGTGTCTTTTATGTACTATATTCAAAAGGACCAAAATGTGAAAGTTTAACTAAATTCGTGACTTTTATGTAGTAGCACACGAAAAATCATCCAATTAACCAAAGTTTGCAAGTTTAACAAACTTCGTGACTTTTATGTATTATAGCATACGAAAATCTTCAAAAATACCAATGTATGTAAGTTTAGCGAACTTCATGACTTTTATGTAGTATAGCACACAAATTTTTTCTAAAACACCAAATATTGGAAGTTTAAGAAACTTCTTGGCTTTTACGTAGTAGTGAACACAAAAATCATTCAAAATACCAATGTATGTAAGTTTATTGAACTTTGTGACTTTTAGGCAGTATAGCACACGAAAATCTTCCAAAATAAAAATGAATACAAATTTAATTAACTTCGTGACTTTTATGTAGTATAGAATATGGAAATATTCCCAAATAGCAATATATGCAAGTTTAACGATTTTCGTGACTTTTATGTAGTATAGCACACAAAAATCTTTCAAAGTACCAAAATTTGCAACTTTAACAAACTTCGTGACTTTTATGTTATATAGCACACGAAAATCTTCCAAAATATTAAAATTTGCAAGTTTAACGAACTTCATGACTTTTATGTAGTATAGCAAGAGAAACTCCTCCAAACGACCAAATTTTGGAAGTTTAAGAAACTTCTTAGCTTTTACGTAGTATTGAACAAAAAATCATTCAAAATACCAATGTATGTAAGTTTAACGAACTTTGTGACTTTTAGGCAGTATAGCACACGAAAATCTTCCAAAATACCAAAATTTGCAAATTTAACAAATTTCGTGACTTTTATGTAGTATATAGCACACGAAAATCTTCCAAAATAAAAATGTATGCAAGTTTAATGAACTTCGTGACTTTTATGTAGTACAGAACACGAAAATCTTCCAAAATACCAATGTATGCAAGTTTAACAAACTTCGTGACTTTTATGTAGTATAGCACACAAAAATCTTCCAAAGTACCAATATTTGCAAATTTAACGAACTTCGTGACTTTTATGTAGTATAACACACGAAAATCTTCCAAAATATTAAAATTTGCAAGTTTAACAAACTTCGTGACTTTTATGTAGTATAGCACACGAAACTCTTCCAAAAGACCAAATTTTGCAAGTTTAACGAACTTCGTGACTGATATGTAGTATAGCACACGAAAATCTTCAAAAGGACCAAAAATTTGAAACTTTACCTAACTTCGTGACTTTTATGTAGTAGCACACGAAAAGTCTTCCAAAAGACCAAATTTTGCAAGTTTAACAAACTTCGTGACTTTTATGTATTATAGCATACGAAAATCTTCAAAAATACCATTGTATGTAAGTTTAACGAACTTCGTGACATTTATGTGATATAGCACATGAAAATCTTCAAAAATACCAAAATTTCCAAGTTTAACGAACTTCGTGACTTTTATGCAATATAGCACATGAAAATCTTCCAAAATACCAAAATTTGCAAAATTAACGAACTTCGTGACTTTTATGTAGTATAGCACACGAAAATCTTCAAAAAGACAAATTTAACGAACTTCGTTATTTTTATGTAGTATAGAACACGAAATTTTTCCAAAATACCAATATATGCAAATTTAACGAACTTCGTGAGTTTTATGCAGTATAGCACACGAAATCTTCCAAAGTACCAAAATTTTGCATGTTTAACGAATTTCGTGACTTCTATTTAGTATAGCACACGAAAATCTTCCTAAATATTAAAATTTGCAAGTTTAACAAACTTCGTGAATTTTAAGTAGTATAGCATACGAACTTCGTGACTTATATGTAATATAGCACACAAAAAAATCTTCAAAAGGACCAAATTTTGAAAGTTTAACTTACTTCGTGACTTTTATGTAGTAGCACACAAAAAATCTTCCAAAAGACCAAATTTTGCAAGTTTAAAAAACTTCGTGACTTTTATGTATTATAGCGTACGAAAATCATCAAAAATACCAATGTATGTAAGTTTAACGAACTTCGTGACTTTTATGCAATATAGCACACGAAAATCTTCCAAAATACCAAAATTTGCAAGTTTAACAGATTTCGTGACTTTTATGTAGTATAGCACACGAAAATCTTCCAAAATACTAAAATTTGCAAGTTTAACGAACTTCGTGACTTTTATGTAGTATAGCACACGAAAATCTTCCAATAGACCAAATATTGGAAGTTTAAGAAACTTCTTGACTTGTATGTAGTATTGAAAACAAAAATTATTCAAAATACCAATGTATGTAAGTTTAACAAACTTCGTGACTTTTATGCAGTATAGCACACGAAAATCTTCCAAAATACCATAATTTTTAAGTTTAACAAATTTCGTGACTTTTATGTAGTATATTGCACACGAAAAACTTCCAAAATACCAATATATGCAAATTTAACGAACTTCGTGACTTTTATGCAGTATAGCACACGAAATCTTCCAAAGTACCAAAATTTGCAAGTTTAACGAACATCGTGACTTTTATGTAGTTTAGCACACGAAAATCTTCCTAAATATTAAAATTTGCAAGTTTAACGAACTTCGTGACTTTTATGTAGTATAGCACACGAAAATCTTCCAAAAGACCAAATTTTGCAAGTTTAACGAATTTTGTGACTTATATGTAGTATAGCACACGAAAAATCTTCAAAAGGACCAAATTTTGAAAGTTTAACTAACTTCGTGACTTTTATGTAGTAGCACACGAAAAATCTTCCAAAAGACCAAATTTTGCAAGTTTAACAAATTTCGTGACTTTTATGTTGTATAGCACACGAAAATCTTCCAAAATACCAAAATTTGCAAGTTTAACGAACTTCGTGACTTTTATGTAGTATAGCACACGAAAATTTTCCAAAAGACCTAATTTTGGAAGTTTAAGAAACCTCTTGACTTCTATGTAGTATAGAACACAAAAATCATTCAAAATACCAATGTATGTAATTTTAACGAACTTCGTGACTTTTATGCAATATAGCACACGAAAATCTTCCAAAATACCAAAATTTGTCAATTTAACAAATTTCGTGACTTTTATGTAGTATATAGCACACAAAAATCTTCCAAAATTATAATGTATGCAAGTTTAATGCACTTCGAGACTTTTATGTAGTTTAGAACACGGAAATTTTCCAAAATATCAATATATGCAAGTTTAACGAACTTCGTGACTTTATGTAGTATATTACACAAAAATCTTCCAAAGTACAAAAATTTATAAGTTTAACGAACTTCGTGACTTTTATGTAGTATAGCATACGAAAATCATCCAAAATATTAAAATTTGCAAGTTTAACGAACTTCGTGACTTTTATGTCGTATAGCACACGAAAATCTTCCAAAAGACCAAATTTTGCAAATTTAACGAACTTCGTGACTTATATGTCGTATAGCAAAGGAAAATTTTCAAAAGGACCAAATTTTGAAAGTTTAACAAACTTCGTAACTTTTATGTAGTAGCACACGAAAAATCTTCCAAAAGACCAAATTTTGCAAGTTTAACAAACTTCATGACTTTTATGTATGCATACGAAAATCTTCAATAATACTAATGTATGTAAGTTTAACGAACTTCGTGACTATTATGCGATATAGCACACGAAAATCTTCCAAAATACCAATATATGCATGTTTAGCAAATTTCGTGACTTTTATGTAGTATATAGCACACGAAAATCTTCCAAAATAAAAATGTATGCATGTTTAATGAACTTCGTGACTTTTATGTAGTATAGAACATGGAAATCTTCCAAAATACTAATATATGCAAGTTACCGAACTTCATGACTTTTATGTAGTATAGCACACAAAAATCTTCCAAAGTTCCAAAATTTGAAAGTTTAACGAACTTCGTGACTTTTATGTAGTATAGCACACGAAAATCTTCCAAAATATTAAAATTTGCAAGTTTAACGAACTTCGGGACTTTTATGTAGTATAGCACACGAAAATCTTCCAAATGACCAAATTTTTCAAGCTTAACGAACTTCGTGACTTATATGTAGTATAGCACACAAAAATCTTTAAAAGGACCAAATTTTGAAAGTTTAACTAACTTCGTGACTTTTATATAGTAGCACACAAAAAATCTTCCAAAAGACCAAATTTTACAAGTTTAACAAACTTTGTGACTTTTATGTGTTATAGCATACAAGAATCTTCAAAAATACCAATGTAAGTAAGTTTAACAAACTTCGTGACTTTTATGCAATATAGCACACGTAAATCTTCCAAAATACTAAAATTTGCAAGTTTATCAAATTTCTTGACTTTTATGTAGTTTATATCACACAAAAATCTTCCAAAATAAAAAAGTATGCAAGTTTAATGAACTTCGTGACTTTTATTTAGTATAACACACCAAAATCTTCCAAAATATCAATGTATGCAGGTTTAACGAACATCGTGACTTTTATGTAGTATAGCTCACAAAAATCTTCCAAAGTACCAAAATTAGAAAGTTTAACGAACTTCGTGACTTTTATGTATTTTAGCACACGGAAATCTTCAAAAATACCAATGTATGTAAGTTCAACAAATTCGTGACTTTTATGCAGTATAGCACACGAAAATCTTCCAAAATACCAAAATTTGCAAGTTTAACAAATTTCATGACTTTTATGTAGTATATTTCACACAAAAATATTCCAAAATAAAAATGTATGCAAGTTTAATGAACTTTGTGACTTTTATGTAGTATAGAACACGAAAATCTTCCAAAATACCAATGTATGCAAGTTTAACGAACTTCGTGACTTTTATGTCGTATGGCACACAAAAATCTTCCAAAGTACCAAAATTTGCAAGTTTAACGAACTTCGTGACTTTTAAGTAGTATAGCACACGAAAATCTTCCAAAATATTAAAATTTGCAAGTTTAACGAATTTCGTGACTTTTATGTAGTATAGCACACGAAAATCTTCTAGAAGGACCAAATTTTGAAAGTTTAACTAACTTCGTAACTTTTTTGTAGTAGCACACGAAATATCTTCCAAAAGACCAAATTTTGCAAGTTTAAGAAACTTTGTGACTTTTATGTATTATAGCATACGAAAATCTTAAAAAATATCAATGTATGTAAGTTTAACGAAGTTCATGAATTTTATGCAATATAGCACACGAAAATCTTCCAAAATACCAAAATTTGCAATTTTAACAAATTTCGTGACTTTTATGTAGTATAATAGCACACGAAAATCTTCCAAAATACCAAAATTTGCAAGTTTAACGAACTTCGTGACTTTATGTAGTATATTACACAAAAATCTTCCAAAGTACCAAAATTTTGAATGTTTAACGAATTTCGTGACTTTTATTTAGTATAGCACACGAAAATCTTCCTAAATATTAAAATTTGCAAGTTTAACGAACTTCGTGACTTTTATGTAGTATAGCATACAAAAATCTTCCAAAAGACCAAATTTTGGAAGTTTAACGAACTTCGTGACTTATATGTAATATAGCACACGAAAAATCTTCAAAAGGACCAAATTTTGAAAGTTTAACTTGCTTCGTGACTTTTATGTGGTAGCACACAAAAAATCTTCCAAAAGACCAAATTTTGCAAGTTTAAAAAACTTCGTGACTTTTATGTATTATAGCGTACGAAAATCATCAAAAATACCAATGTATGTAAGTTTAACGAACTTCGTGACTTTTATGCAATATAGCACACGAAAATCTTCCAAAATACCAAAGTTTGCAAGTTTAACAGATTTCGTGACTTTATGTAGTATAGCACACGAAAATCTTCCAAAATACTAAAATTTGCAAGTTTAACGAACTTCGTGACTTTTTTGTAGTATAGCACGCGAAAATCATTTGTTCTACCATCAGCACAGTCTTGAGATAAATTGACAATAAACTCTTTCACAAGCATTTCATAGCATTTAGAGAATTGAGAAACAGTCTTAATCAAACCTGCAGTTTTGATGAGCTGCGTTACCTCTTGATTCTCCAGAGCATCATTTGCTAACTCTCTTTCAAGGGCCAGCCTTCTTTGATACAAAAATTTCCACTGGATTGCATTGGAAGCATAGTGCAGATATATGTTATCCAAAGGAACATCACGGACCTTTGTAGCAGATTTAGTAACAGCAATTTTCTTCTTGGAGGGGATGTCAGGGACATCACTTGGGACATCAGCTTCAGAGTCAGAAATGCTTCTTTCCTTCCTCTTCTTCACACTAACTTTGCTTCCAGACTTTGAGGGTCCAGTAGGGACTTTCTTTATTTTTTCTTTAGTAACAGTCTTCAGAGGAGTAACCTGTGGCTTGAGAGAATGTTGCTCACAGACTTGTTTTCCCTTACGAGCCTTGACCCTGTTGGAGATGCTGGAGATGAGGTCATCATCAGCAATATCAATAGGATCATCAAGTTCATCTAGATCCACCACATCATGCACATTAGGGTTTTCATCTTTCTTAGCAGGAACAACAGGAACCTCTTCATCTTTCTCAGGAGCAAGAGTCTCATCATCTTTGGAATCAGATGCTTCAACATTGATAGCTTCAGATGTTTCAACATCTTTGGCAACAGGGGTCTCATTAACAGATGTCTCAACATCCTTAGTAACAGGAGTCTCATCATTTTTCTCAGCAGATGTCTCATCATTATCAACAGTTGTCTTAACATCTTTATCAACAGGGGTCTCATCATCTTGCACACCTTGATCATCATCGGAAGCAGGCATTTGGGCTAGAGGAACAGAAATTCCTTCAACTTTGTGCCCTTCATTCAAGATTCTGGTGACCATATTTGCAATCGCATTATGAACATAGGAAGTGCCCTCTCTATGCTGGACAGAAAAGGTTTCTGGGACAGATCCTCCGGTTGATTTTCTTGCATGCATCTTTCTTGGTTGACTGCGAGCAGAATCGGAAGGAGGGACAGAGTTCAATGGCACAACATCCAGCACAACATCTTGATTGCTCACAACATTTGGTGCCCTAGAACCTGATGCTGTTTCAGAGATGGGAGAAGATTTCTTTGAGGAAGGACTCTGAGACATGGTGAGAGAAAATGAGAGGCTGGGTAAGGAGTGATGAATGCAGGAACACAGTGAGATAGCGTGAGTGTGGAGGAGAGGTTGTGGAGGAATGGAAACCGTTTGAGTAACTTGCAAGAAGGGGGGAAAATACACTTTAATGTGTAATGATATCCAAGATTTGGAGAGAGAAATAGTGCTGGCCCCACTCTCAATTAATTGCCATAATCTTTCACAAAGACAAATGCCTAATTTGTTTCTTAGATTTTCAGACTTATTTGCATCTAAGACTTTTGTAAAACTGTCAGCAAGTTGAAGATCTGTGGCAGCATGTTCCAAGCCAATTATTTTGTCCTCAACAAGATCTCTGATGTAGTGATGTCTAATATCACTATGCTTGGTCCTGTTGTGCTGGATGGAATTCTTTGAAATGTTGATGGCACCTAAGTTGTCACAATATAATGTCATGACATCTTGTGTGACATTGTATTCTGATAACATCTGTTATATCCAAACAAGTTGAGAACAGCTACTTCCCAAGAAGGAACATCCTCCTGAAGTTCTTTTTCTGTTATCAGCACTGCCTGCCCAGTCTCTTAGATAAGGATGACCAAGTTTTTGGTGCCATAGCTTTGCTTCTTCTTCTTTAGAGCATATAGTAGAATAGCTGGATTCCTGAGACACCCACAAGAAGCAGTTATTTTTGGATCTGACACCCCTCATTACTACTTCCTTTTCTTCATTAGTAACCACACACTCATCTTTAGTGAAGTTGACTTGGTATCCTTGGTCACAGAGTTGACTGATGCTTATAAGATTGGCAGTCAGGTCTTTGACCAATAGAACATCTTCTAAATTTGGCACTCCTGAACACTCTAATTTTCCAACTCCTTTGATTTCACCTTTAGCTCCATCACCAAAGGTTACATAACTAGTAGAATGACTCTTGATATCAACAAGCAGATTCTTGAGTCCAGTCATGTGTCTGGAGCATCCACTATCAAAATACCAGTCTTCTTTGGCTGAAACTCTAAGAGATGTATGAGCTATTAAAGCCATACTTTTAGGTTTCCATTGTTGCTTCTGAATGGGCATGATCTGCTTAGGTTTGTAAAAAGGAGCTTGATCTGGATATCCATATAGTCTGAAGCAAAAAGGCTTAATGTGTCCAAATCTTCCACAGTAATGACATCTCCATCTTTGAAACTTTCTCTTCATTTCACCTTTCTCGTGATGTTGAGTCACATGTTTTGACATCGGCTTCGACATCTCAGCTTCAGGTTTAGTTCTGCTACTATCTTGGACATATTTCTTTGCACTGACAAATCCTATGCCAGACATATCTCTTGAACTTTTTCCAACCTGCAAGATCTCCTCCAGCATATCCGTGCCATTGTTCAACATTTTTACTGATTTAGACATCTGATCAAGTTTGGATTGTAACAGGATAATTTCATCATTCAGTTCAGATATAGTTTCATTTAGCTCTTTGTTATCAGCCTCCAACTGGGCTATGTATTTCTTCTGCTTTTCACCTTGTTGACATACTTCAGCACTTCTGATACAGAGCTTTCTGTAGGAGGTTGCCAGTTCTTCAAAGGATAGCTCATCTTCACTAGAGTCTTCATCTGAGTTGTAAACTCCAGTCAGAGCTGTGACATGTTTGGCTGATTCTTCTTCAAAATCACTCTCAGAATCTTCATCAGACCAGGAGACTGACAATCCTTTCTTTTGTTTCTTGAGATAGGTAGGGCATTCAGCTCTAATATGTCCATACCCTTCACATCCATGACATTGAATCCCTTTGTTGTGGTTGTACTTTTCTTCTGGTTTAACTCCTCTGCCAAAGTCATAAGATCTACTGATGTCAGATGAGATGTTCTTGACATTAGGTCTTGGCTTCTGATCCATTCTTCTTATAATTTTGTTGAATTGTTTGCCAAGCATAGCTATAGATTCAGATAGATTCTCTTCTCTACTTTCCTCAACTTCCTCTTGAGAGTTGGACACAAAGGCTATGCTCTTGTTCTTCTTTTCAGAATTTTCACTGATTCCCATCTCAAAGGTTTGAAGAGATCCAATTAACTCTTCTATCTTCATTTTGCTGATGTCCTGTGCCTCTTCTATAGCTGTAACTTTCATATCAAATCTCTTAGGTAGGGATCTAAGGATTTTCCTTACCAACTTTTCATCAGACATTTTTTCTCCCAAAGCTCCTGAGGTATTAGCAATATCGAGTAAATTCATATGAAAATCCTTAATACTTTCATCATCCCTCATCCTTAGATTTTCAAATTTTGTAGTTAGCAGTTGAAGTCTTGACATCTTCACTTTGGAGGTGCCCTCATGAGTAGTCTTTAGGATATCCCAGACATCTTTGGCTAGTTCACACTGGTGCACCAGTCTGAATATATTTTTGTCAATTCCATTGAATAAAGCATTTAGAGATTTAGAGTTGCCAAGCGCCAATGCCTCTTCATCTTTGTCCCACTCTTCCTCTGGTTTAAGAGTTTTGTTGCCATCTTTATCAGTAATAACAGGATGTTCCCATCCTTTGTTCACAGCTCTCCATGCTTTGCTATTCACAGATTTCAGAAAAGCCACCATGAGAGGTTTCCAATAATCATAATTAGAGCCATCCAGAATGGGTGGTCTCATTATAAATCCACCACCTTCTTTGTCCATCGAACCAGAAAATACCTTCCCTAGATCTCACCCAGTGAAAACAGGCAGGGTGCCTGCTCTGATGCCAATTGAAATTCTGGACTCAGACACGCGATGTCTTACAGGATGTCACGACATCATTATCTGAAAGTTTTCAAACAAATGAACAAAGAGTAAACAGTAAACAACACAGGAAAATTGTTAACCCAGTTCGGTGCAAACACACCTACATCTGGGGGCTACCAAGCCAGGGAGGAAGTCCACTATAAGTAATATTAATTCAAGGTAATACAACTCAATATTACGCCTTTCACTTAATATCTACCCAATGCAACTTCAATCTAAACAGCTAGACCAGAGCTCCTACTCACTCCCCCTCAATCACAGCAGTGATGAAAAACTAACAGACGAAAAGCAACATAAGACACTCTTCAAAAACACAACTTGATCTTGCTTAAAAGCTTTGATCAAGTACAATAGTACTCTTGCTTAAAAGCTTCGAGTACTTTTTACAACTCAAAACAGAAACGCCTAGACCAAGACAATCATCATGATGATTGTTTGGCTTACAAGAAAACACAAAGAGAAAACTAAAACAAAAAGAACTCTAACAGTTTTTCAACCAAAAACCCTGACGGCAACAGCAGCTCCTACACGGATTAAATACCCTTCAGACAATACAGCAAATGGGCCTTGGATCCACAAAATAGTTTTTGCCCTAATTAAAACAAATCTCCATTATACAAGGAACTGATAATAGTAATCATCCAAGTCGTCCTTGAACCAGATCAGAATCCATTATTACCAAATATAGCGCATAAGGTCTTAACAGATCATACAATCATAAGTAGTAATATAAAATAGCAAACAGCTGCGAATGTCATGACATCGGCCTTGACATCAGGTAAAGGCCTGCATTAGGAAGCACATCACAACAACAGAAAGTATGTCATGACACTGTTTTTGACAAGATAGAGCCACAATCAGTTTTACCAAAAATTACAGCCAATCAACAACATCTACAAGTTTAACGAACTTCGTGACTTATATGTAATATAGCACACGAAAAATCTTCAAAAGGACCAAATTTTGAAAGTTTAACTTGCTTCGTGACTTTTATGTAGTAGCACACAAAAAATCTTCCAAAAGACCAAATTTTGCAAGTTTAAAAAACTTCGTGACTTTTATGTATTATAGCGTACGAAAATCATCAAAAATACCAATGTATGTAAGTTTAACGAACTTCGTGACTTTTATGCAATATAGCACACGAAAATCTTCCAAAATACCAAAGTTTGCAAGTTTAACAGATTTCGTGACTTTATGTAGTATAGCACACGAAAATCTTCCAAAATACTAAAATTTGCAAGTTTAACGAACTTCGTGACTTTTTTGTAGTATAGCACGCGAAAATCTTCCAATAGACCAAATTTTGGAAGTTTAAGAAACTTCATGATTTGTATGTAGTATTGAAAACAAAAATTATTCAAAATACCAATGCATTTAAGTTTAACAAACTTCGTGACTTTATGCAATATAGCACACGAAAATCTTCCAAAATACCAAAATTTGTCTGTTTTACAAATTTCGTGACTTTTATGTAGTATATCGCACATGAAAATCTTCCTAAATAAAAATGTATGCAAGTTTAATGAACTCCGTGACTTTTATGTAGTATAGAACACAAAAATCTTCCAAAATACCAATATATGCAAGTTTAACAAACTATGTGACTTTTATGTAGTATAGAACACAAAAATCTTTCAAAGTACCAAAATTTGCAGGTTTAACGAACTTTTTTATGTACTATCGCACACGAAAATATTCCAAAATACCAAAATTTGCAAGTTTAACGAACTTCGTGACTTATATGTAGTATAGCACACGAAAATCCTCAAAAGGACCAAAATTTGAAAGTTTAACTAACTTCGTGACTTTTATGTAGTAGCACACGAAAAATCTTCCAAAAGACCAAATTTTGCAAGTTTAACAAACTTCGTGACTTTTATGTATTATAGCGTATGAAAATCTTCAAAAATACCAATTTATGTAAGTTTAACGAACTTCGTGACTTTTATGCAATATAGCTCACGAAAAATCTTCCAAAATAAGAAAATTCGCAAGTTTAACAAATTTCGTGACTTTTATTTTGTATAGCACACAAAAATCTTCCAAAATACCAAAAATTGCAAGTTTAACGAACTTCGTGACTTTTATGTAGTATAGCACACGAAAATTTTCCAAAAGACCTAATTTTGGAAGTTTAAGAAACCTCTTGACTTTTATGTAGTATAGAACACAAAAATCATTCAAAATACCAATGTATGTAATTTTAACGAACTTCGTGACTTTTATGCAATATAGCACACGAAAATCTTCCAAAATGCCAAAACTTGTCAATTTAACAAATTTCGTGACTTTTATGTAGTATATAGCACACGAAAATCTTCCAAAATTATAATGTATGCAAGTTTAATGCACTTCGTGACTTTTATGTAGTTTAGAACATGGAAATTTTCCAAAATATCAATATATGCAAGTTTAACGAACTTCGTGACTTTATGTAGTATATTACACAAAAATCTTCCAAAGTACCAAAATTTATAAGTTTAACGAACTTCGTGACTTTTATGTAGGATAGCATACGAAAATCATCCAAAATATTAAAATTTGCAAGTTTAACGAACTTCATGACTTTTATGTCGTATAGCACACGAAAATCTTCCAAAAGACCAAATTTTGCAAGTTTAACGAACTTCGTGACTTATATGTCGTATAGCAAAGGAAAATTTTCAAAAGGACCAAATTTTGAAAGTTTAACTAACTTCGTGACTTTTATGTAGTAGCACACGAAAAATCTTCCAAAAGACCAAATTTTGCAAGTTTAACAAACTTCATGACTTTTATGTATGCATACGAATATCTTCAATAATACTAATGTATGTAAGTTTAACGAACTTCGTGACTATTATGCAATATAGCACACGAAAATCTTCCAAAATACCAAAATATGCATGTTTAGCAAATTTCGTGACTTTTATGTAGTATATAGCACACGAAAATCTTCCAAAATAAAAATGTATGCATGTTTAATGAACTTCGTGACTTTTATGTAGTATAGAACATGGAAATCTTCCAAAATACTAATATATGCAAGTTACCGAACTTCATGACTTTTATGTAGTATAGCACACAAAAATCTTCCAAAGTTCCAAAATTTGCAAGTTTAACGAACTTCGTGACTTTTATGTAGTATAGCACACGAAAATCTTCCAAAATATATAGCACACGTAAATCTTCCAAAATACTAAAATTTGCAAGTTTATCAAATTTCTTGACTTTTATGTTGTTTATAGCACACAAAAATCTTCCAAAATAAAAAAGTATGCAAGTTTAATGAACTTCGTGACTTTTATTTAGTATAACACACCAAAATCTTCCAAAATATCAATGTATGCAAGTTTAACGAACATCGTGACTTTTATGTAGTATAGCACACAAAAATCTTCCAAAGTACCAAAATTAGAAAGTTTAACGAACTTCGTGACTTTTATGTATTTTAGCACACAGAAATCTTCAAAAATACCAATGTATGTAAGTTCAACGAATTCGTGACTTTTATGCAGTATAGCACACGAAAATCTTCCAAAATACCAAAATTTGCAAGTTTAACAAATTTCATGACTTTTATGTAGTATATTTCACACAAAAATATTCCAAAGTAAAAATGTATGCAAGTTTAATGAACTTTGTGACTTTTATGTAGTATAGAACACGAAAATCTTCCAAAATACCAATGTATGCAAGTTTAACAAACTTCGTGACTTTTATGTCGTATGGCACACAAAAATCTTCCAAAGTACCAAAATTTGCAAGTTTAACGAACTTCGTGACTTTTAAGTAGTATAGCACACGAAAATCTTCCAAAATATTAAAATTTGCAAGTTTAACGAATTTCGTGACTTTTATGTAGTATAGCACACGAAAATCTTCTAAAAGGACCAAATTTTGAAAGTTTAACTAACTTCGTAACTTTTTTGTAGTAGCACACGAAATATCTTCCAAAAGACCAAATTTTGCAAGTTTAAGAAACTTTGTGACTTTTATGTATTATAGCATACGAAAATCTTAAAAAATATCAATGTATGTAAGTTTAACGAAGTTCATGAATTTTATGCAATATAGCACACGAAAATCTTCCAAAATACCAAAATTTGCAATTTTAACAAATTTCTTGACTTTTATGTAGTATAATAGCACACGAAAATCTTCCAAAATACCAAAATTTGCAAGTTTAACGAACTTCGTGACTTTATGTAGTATATTACACAAAAATCTTCCAAAGTACCAAAATTTTGAATGTTTAACGAATTTCGTGACTTTTATTTAGTATAGCACACGAAAATCTTGCTAAATATTAAAATTTGCAAGTTTAACGAACTTCGTGACTTTTATGTAGTATAGCATACAAAAATCTTCCAAAAGACCAAATTTTGGAAGTTTAACGAACTTCGTGACTTATATGTAATATAGCACACGAAAAATCTTCAAAAGGACCAAATTTTGAAAGTTTAACTTACTTCGTGACTTTTATGTGGTAGCACACAAAAAATCTTCCAAAAGACCAAATTTTGCAAGTTTAAAAAACTTCGTGACTTTTAAGTATTATAGCGTACGAAAATCATCAAAAATACCAATGTATGTAAGTTTAACGAACTTCGTGACTTTTATGAAATATAGCACACGAAAATCTTCCAAAATACCAAAGTTTGCAAGTTTAACAGATTTCGTGACTTTATGTAGTATAGCACACGAAAATCTTCCAAAATACTAAAATTTGCAAGTTTAACGAACTTCGTGACATTTTTGTAGTATAGCACGCGAAAATCTTCCAATAGACCAAATTTTGGGAGTTTAAGAAACTTCATGATTTGTATGTAGTATTGAAAACAAAAATTATTCAAAATACCAATGCATTTAAGTTTAACAAACTTCGTGACTTTATGCAATATAGCACACGAAAATCTTCCAAAATACCAAAATTTGTCTGTTTTACAAACTTCGTGACTTTTATGTAGTATATCGCACATGAAAATCTTCCTAAATAAAAATGTATGCAAGTTTAATGAACTCCGTGACTTTTATGTAGTATAGAACACAAAAATCTTCCAAAATACCAATATATGCAAGTTTAACAAACTATGTGACTTTTATGTAGTATAGAACACAAAAATCTTTCAAAGTACCAAAATTTGCAGGTTTAACGAACTTTTTTATGTACTATCGCACACGAAAATATTCCAAAATACCAAAATTTGCAAGTTTAACGAACTTCGTGACTTATATGTAGTATAGCACACGAAAATCCTCAAAAGGACCAAAATTTGAAAGTTTAACTAACTTCGTGACTTTTATGTAGTAGCACACGAAAAATCTTCCAAAAGACCAAATTTTGCAAGTTTAACAAACTTCGTGACTTTTATGTATTATAGCGTATGAAAATCTTCAAAAATACCAATTTATGTAAGTTTAACGAACTTCGTGACTTTTATGCAATATAGCTCACGAAAAATCTTCCAAAATAAGAAAATTCGCAAGTCTAACAAATTTCGTGACTTTTATTTTGTATAGCACACGAAAATCTTCCAAAATACCAAAATTTGCAAGTTTAACGAACTTCGTGACTTTTATGTAGTATAGCACACGAAAATTTTCCAAAAGACCTAATTTTGGAAGTTTAAGAAACCTCTTAACTTTTATGTAGTATAGAACACAAAAATCATTCAAAATACCAATGTATGTAATTTTAACGAACTTCGTGACTTTTATGCAATATAGCACACGAAAATCTTCCAAAATGCCAAAACTTGTCAATTTAACAAATTTCGTGACTTTTATGTAGTATATAGCACACGAAAATCTTCCAAAATTATAATGTATGCAAGTTTAATGCACTTCGTGACTTTTATGTAGTTTAGAACATGGAAATTTTCCAAAATATCAATATATGCAAGTTTAACGAACTTCGTGACTTTATGTAGTATATTACACAAAAATCTTCCAAAGTACCAAAATTTATAAGTTTAACGAACTTCGTGACTTTTATGTAGGATAGCATACGAAAATCATCCAAAATATTAAAATTTGCAAGTTTAACGAACTTCATGACTTTTATGTCGTATAGCACACAAAAATCTTCCAAAAGACTAAATTTTGCAAGTTTAACGAACTTCGTGACTTATATGTCGTATAGCAAAGGAAAATTTTCAAAAGGACCAAATTTTGAAAGTTTAACTAACTTCGTGACTTTTATGTAGTAGCACACGAAAAATCTTCCAAAAGACCAAATTTTGCAAGTTTAACAAACTTCGTGACTTTTATGTATTATAGCGTATGAAAATCTTCAAAATTACCAATTTATGTAAGTTTAACGAACTTCGTGACTTTTATGCAATATAGCTCACGAAAAATCTTCCAAAATAAGAAAATTCGCAAGTTTAACAAATTTCGTGACTTTTATTTTGTATAGCACACGAAAATCTTCCAAAATACCAAAATTTGCAATTTTAACGAACTTCGTGACTTTTATGTAGTATAGCACACGAAAATTTTCCAAAAGACCTAATTTTGGAAGTTTAAGAAACCTCTTGACTTTTATGTAGTATAGAACACAAAAATCATTCAAAATACCAATGTATGTAATTTTAACGAACTTCGTGACTTTTATGCAATATAGCACACGAAAATCTTCCAAAATGCCAAAACTTGTCAATTTAACAAATTTCGTGACTTTTATGTAGTATATAGCACACGAAAATCTTCCAAAATTATAATGTATGCAAGTTTAATGCACTTCGTGACTTTTATGTAGTTTAGAACATGGAAATTTTCCAAAATATCAATATATGCAAGTTTAACGAACTTCGTGACTTTATGTAGTATATTACACAAAAATCTTCCAAAGTACCAAAATTTATAAGTTTAACGAACTTCGTGACTTTTATGTAGGATAGCATACGAAAATCATCCAAAATATTAAAATTTGCAAGTTTAACGAACTTCATGACTTTTATGTCGTATAGCACACAAAAATCTTCCAAAAGACCAAATTTTGCAAGTTTAACGAACTTCGTGACTTATATGTCGTATAGCAAAGGAAAATTTTCAAAAGGACCAAATTTTGAAAGTTTAACTAACTTCGTGACTTTTATGTAGTAGCACACGAAAAATCTTCCAAAAGACCAAATTTTGCAAGTTTAACAAACTTCATGACTTTTATGTATGCATACGAATATCTTCAATAATACTAATGTATGTAAGTTTAACGAACTTCGTGACTATTATGCAATATAGCACACGAAAATCTTCCAAAATACCAAAATATGCATGTTTAGCAAATTTCGTAGCACACGAATATCTTCCAAAATAAAAATGTATGCATGTTTAATGAACTTCGTGACTTTTATGTAGTATAGAACATGGAAATCTTCCAAAATACTAATATATGCAAGTTACCGAACTTCATGACTTTTATGTAGTATAGCAGACAAAAATCTTCCAAAGTTCCAAAATTTGCAAGTTTAACGAACTTCGTGACTTTTATGTAGTATAGCACACGAAAATCTTCCAAAATATTAAAATTTGCAAGTTTAACGAACTTCGGGACTTTTATGTAGTATAACACACAAAAATCTTCCAAATGACCAAATTTTGCAAGCTTAACGAACTTCGTGACTTATATGTAGTATAGCACACAGAAATCTTCAAAAGGACCAAATTTTGAAAGTTTAACTAACTTCGTGACTTTTATATAGTAGCACACAAAAAATCTTCCAAAAGATCAAATTTTACAAGTTTAACAAACTTCGTGACTTTTATGTGTTATAGCATACAAGAATCTTCAAAAATACTAATGTAAGTAAGTTTAACAAACTTCGTGACTTTTATGCAATATAGCACACGTAAATCTTCCAAAATACTAAAATTTGCAAGTTTATCAAATTTTTTGACTTTTATGTAGTTTATAGCACACAAAAATCTTCCAAAAAAAAAAGTATGCAAGTTTAATGAACTTCGTGACTTTTATTTAGTATAACACACCAAAATCTTCCAAAATATCAATGTATGCAAGTTTAACGAACATCGTGACTTTTATGTAGTATAGCACACAAAAATCTTCCAAAGTACCAAAATTAGAAAGTTTAACGAACTTCGTGACTTTTATGTATTTTAGCACACGGAAATCTTCAAAAATACCAATGTATGTAAGTTCAACGAATTCGTGACTTTTATGCAGTATAGCACACGAAAATCTTCCAAAATACCAAAATTTGCAAGTTTAACAAATTTCATGACTTTTATGTAGTATATTTCACACAAAAATATTCCAAAATAAAAATGTATGCAAGTTTAATGAACTTTGTGACTTTTATGTAGTAAAGAACACGAAAATCTTCCAAAATACCAATGTATGCAAGTTTAACGAACTTCGTGACTTTTATGTCGTATGGCACACAAAAATCTTCCAAAGTACCAAAATTTGCAAGTTTAACGAACTTCGTGACTTTTAAGTAGTATAGCACACGAAAATCTTCCAAAATATTAAAATTTGCAAGTTTAACGAATTTCGTGACTTTTATGTAGTATAGCACACAAAAATCTTCTAGAAGGACCAAATTTTGAAAGTTTAACTAACTTCGTAACTTTTTTGTAGTAGCACACGAAATATCTTCCAAAAGACCAAATTTTGCAAGTTTAAGAAACTTTGTGACTTTTATGTATTATAGCATACGAAAATCTTAAAAAATATCAATGTATGTAAGTTTAACGAAGTTTATGAATTTTATGCAATATAGCACACGAAAATCTTCCAAAATACCAATATTTGCAATTTTAACAAATTTCGTGACTTTTATGTAGTATAATAGCACACGAAAATCTTCCAAAATACCAAAATTTGCAAGTTTAACGAACTTCGTGACTTTATGTAGTATATTACACAAAAATCTTCTAAAGTACCAAAATTTTGAATGTTTAACGAATTTCGTGACTTTTATTTAGTATAGCACACGAAAATCTTCCTAAATATTAAAATTTGCAAGTTTAACGAACTTCGTGACTTTTATGTAGTATAGCATACAAAAATCTTCCAAAAGACCAAATTTTGGAAGTTTAACGAACTTCGTGACTTATATGTAATATAGCACACGAAAAATCTTCAAAAGGACCAAATTTTGAAAGTTTAACTTGCTTCGTGACTTTTATGTGGTAGCACACAAAAAATCTTCCAAAAGACCAAATTTTGCAAGTTTAAAAAACTTCGTGACTTTTATGTATTATAGCGTACGAAAATCATCAAAAATACCAATGTATGTAAGTTTAACGAACTTCGTGACTTTTATGCAATATAGCACACGAAAATCTTCCAAAATACCAAAGTTTGCAAGTTTAACAGATCTCGTGACTTTATGTAGTATAGCACACGAAAATCTTCCAAAATACTAAAATTTGCAAGTTTAACGAACTTCGTGACTTTTTTGTAGTATAGCACGCGAAAATCTTCCAATAGACCAAATTTTGGAAGTTTAAGAAACTTCATGATTTGTATGTAGTATTGAAAACAAAAATTATTCAAAATACCAATGCATTTAAGTTTAACAAACTTCGTGACTTTATGCAATATAGCACACGAAAATCTTCTTAAATACCAAAATTTGTCTGTTTTACAAATTTCGTGACTTTTATGTAGTATATCGCACATGAAAATCTTCCTAAATAAAAATGTATGCAAGTTTAATGAACTCCGTGACTTTTATGTAGTATAGAACACAAAAATCTTCCAAAATACCAATATATGCAAGTTTAACAAACTATGTGACTTTTATGTAGTATAGAACACAAAAATCTTTCAAAGTACCAAATTTTGCAGGTTTAACGAACTTTTTTATGTACTATCGCACACGAAAATATTCCAAATTACCAAAATTTGCAAGTTTAACGAACTTCGTGACTTATATGTAGTATAGCACACGAAAATCCTCAAAAGGACCAAAATTTGAAAGTTTAACTAACTTCGTGACTTTTATGTAGTAGCACACGAAAAATCTTCCAAAAGACCAAATTTTGCAAGTTTAACAAACTTCGTGACTTTTATGTATTATAGCGTATGAAAATCTTCAAAATTACCAATTTATGTAAGTTTAACGAACTTCGTGACTTTTATGCAATATAGCTCACGAAAAATCTTCCAAAATAAGAAAATTCGCAAGTTTAACAAATTTCGTGACTTTTATTTTGTATAGCACACGAAAATCTTCCAAAATACCAAAATTTGCAATTTTAACGAACTTCGTGACTTTTATGTAGTATAGCACACGAAAATTTTCCAAAAGACCTAATTTTGGAAGTTTAAGAAACCTCTTGACTTTTATGTAGTATAGAACACAAAAATCATTCAAAATACCAATGTATGTAATTTTAACGAACTTCGTGACTTTTATGCAATATAGCACACGAAAATCTTCCAAAATGCCAAAACTTGTCAATTTAACAAATTTCGTGACTTTTATGTAGTATATAGCACACGAAAATCTTCCAAAATTATAATGTATGCAAGTTTAATGCACTTCGTGACTTTTATGTAGTTTAGAACATGGAAATTTTCCAAAATATCAATATATGCAAGTTTAACGAACTTCGTGACTTTTATGTAGGATAGCATACGAAAATCATCCAAAATATTAAAATTTGCAAGTTTAACGAACTTCATGACTTTTATGTCGTATAGCACACAAAAATCTTCCAAAAGACCAAATTTTGCAAGTTTAACGAACTTCGTGACTTATATGTCGTATAGCAAAGGAAAATTTTCAAAAGGACCAAATTTTGAAAGTTTAACTAACTTCGTGACTTTTATGTAGTAGCACACGAAAAATCTTCCAAAAGACCAAATTTTGCAAGTTTAACAAACTTCATGACTTTTATGTATGCATACGAATATCTTCAATAATACTAATGTATGTAAGTTTAACGAACTTCGTGACTATTATGCAATATAGCACACGAAAATCTTCCAAAATACCAAAATATGCATGTTTAGCAAATTTCGTGACTTTTATGTAGTATATAGCACACGAAAATCTTCCAAAATAAAAATGTATGCATGTTTAATGAACTTCGTGACTTTTATGTAGTATAGAACATGGAAATCTTCCAAAATACTAATATATGCAAGTTACCGAACTTCATGACTTTTATGTAGTATAGCACACAAAAATCTTCCAAAGTTCCAAAATTTGCAAGTTTAACGAACTTCGTGACTTTTATGTAGTATAGCACACGAAAATCTTCCAAAATATTAAAATTTGCAAGTTTAACGAACTTCGGGACTTTTATGTAGTATAGCACACAAAAATCTTCCAAATGACCAAATTTTGCAAGCTTAACGAACTTCGTGACTTATATGTAGTATAGCACACAGAAATCTTCAAAAGGACCAAATTTTGAAAGTTTAACTAACTTCGTGACTTTTATATAGTAGCACACAAAAAATCTTCCAAAAGACCAAATTTTACAAGTTTAACAAACTTCGTGACTTTTATGTGTTATAGCATACAAGAATCTTCAAAAATACTAATGTAAGTAAGTTTAACAAACTTCGTGACTTTTATGCAATATAGCACACGTAAATCTTCCAAAATACTAAAATTTGCAAGTTTATCAAATTTCTTGACTTTTATGTAGTTTATAGCACACAAAAATCTTCCAAAATAAAAAAGTATGCAAGTTTAATGAACTTCGTGACTTTTATTTAGTATAACACACCAAAATCTTCCAAAATATCAATGTATGCAAGTTTAACGAACATCGTGACTTTTATGTAGTATAGCACACAAAAATCTTCCAAAGTACCAAAATTACAAAGTTTAACGAACTTCGTGACTTTTATGTATTTTAGCACACGGAAATCTTCAAAAATACCAATGTATGTAAGTTCAACGAATTCGTGACTTTTATGCAGTATAGCACACGAAAATCTTCCAAAATACCAAAATTTGCAAGTTTAACAAATTTCATGACTTTTATGTAGTATATTTCACACAAAAATATTCCAAAATAAAAATGTATGCAAGTTTAATGAACTTTGTGACTTTTATGTAGTATAGAACACGAAAATCTTCCAAAATACCAATGTATGCAAGTTTAACGAACTTCGTGACTTTTATGTCGTATGGCACACAAAAATCTTCCAAAGTACCAAAATTTGCAAGTTTAACGAACTTCGTGACTTTTAAGTAGTATAGCACACGAAAATCTTCCAAAATATTAAAATTTGCAAGTTTAACGAATTTCGTGACTTTTATGTAGTATAGCACACGAAAATCTTCTAGAAGGACCAAATTTTGAAAGTTTAACTAACTTCGTAACTTTTTTGTAGTAGCACACGAATTATCTTCCAAAAGACCAAATTTTGCAAGTTTAAGAAACTTTGTGACTTTTATGTATTATAGCATACGAAAATCTTAAAAATATCAATGTATGTAAGTTTAACGAAGTTCATGAATTTTATGCAATATAGCACACGAAAATCTTCCAAAATACCAAAATTTGCAATTTTAACAAATTTCGTGACTTTTATGTAGTATAATAGCACACGAAAATCTTCCAAAATACCAAAATATGCAAGTTTAACGAACTTCGTGACTTTATGTAGTATATTACACAAAAATCTTCCAAAGTACCAAAATTTTGAATGTTTAACGAATTTCGTGACTTTTATTTAGTATAGCACACGTAAATCTTCCTAAATATTAAAATTTGCAAGTTTAACGAACTTCGTGACTTTTATGTAGTATAGCATACAAAAATCTTCCAAAAGACCAAATTTTGGAAGTTTAACGAACTTCGTGACTTATATGTAATATAGCACACGAAAAATCTTCAAAAGGACCAAATTTTGAAAGTTTAACTTGCTTCGTGACTTTTATGTGGTAGCACACAAAAAATCTTCCAAAAGACCAAATTTTGCAAGTTTAAAAAACTTCGTGACTTTTATGTATTATAGCGTACGAAAATCATCAAAAATACCAATGTATGTAAGTTTAACGAACTTCGTGACTTTTATGCAATATAGCACACGAAAATCTTCCAAAATACCAAAGTTTGCAAGTTTAACAGATCTCGTGACTTTATGTAGTATAGCACACGAAAATCTTCCAAAATACTAAAATTTGCAAGTTTAACGAACTTCGTGACTTTTTTGTAGTATAGCACGCGAAAATCTTCCAATAGACCAAATTTTGGAAGTTTAAGAAACTTCATGATTTGTATGTAGTATTGAAAACAAAAATTATTCAAAATACCAATGCATTTAAGTTTAACAAACTTCGTGACTTTATGCAATATAGCACACGAAAATCTTCTTAAATACCAAAATTTGTCTGTTTTACAAATTTCGTGACTTTTATGTAGTATATCGCACATGAAAATCTTCCTAAATAAAAATGTATGCAAGTTTAATGAACTCCGTGACTTTTATGTAGTATAGAACACAAAAATCTTCCAAAATACCAATATATGCAAGTTTAACAAACTATGTGACTTTTATGTAGTATAGAACACAAAAATCTTTCAAAGTACCAAATTTTGCAGGTTTAACGAACTTTTTTATGTACTATCGCACACGAAAATATTCCAAAATACCAAAATTTGCAAGTTTAACGAACTTCGTGACTTATATGTAGTATAGCACACGAAAATCCTCAAAAGGACCAAAATTTGAAAGTTTAACTAACTTCGTGACTTTTATGTAGTAGCACACGAAAAATCTTCCAAAAGACCAAATTTTGCAAGTTTAACAAACTTCGTGACTTTTATGTATTATAGCGTATGAAAATCTTCAAAATTACCAATTTATGTAAGTTTAACGAACTTCGTGACTTTTATGCAATATAGCTCACGAAAAATCTTCCAAAATAAGAAAATTCGCAAGTTTAACAAATTTCGTGACTTTTATTTTGTATAGCACACGAAAATCTTCCAAAATACCAAAATTTGCAATTTTAACGAACTTCGTGACTTTTATGTAGTATAGCACACGAAAATTTTCCAAAAGACCTAATTTTGGAAGTTTAAGAAACCTCTTGACTTTTATGTAGTATAGAACACAAAAATCATTCAAAATACCAATGTATGTAATTTTAACGAACTTCGTGACTTTTATGCAATATAGCACACGAAAATCTTCCAAAATGCCAAAACTTGTCAATTTAACAAATTTCGTGACTTTTATGTAGTATATAGCACACGAAAATCTTCCAAAATTATAATGTATGCAAGTTTAATGCACTTCGTGACTTTTATGTAGTTTAGAACATGGAAATTTTCCAAAATATCAATATATGCAAGTTTAACGAACTTCGTGACTTTTATGTAGGATAGCATACGAAAATCATCCAAAATATTAAAATTTGCAAGTTTAACGAACTTCATGACTTTTATGTCGTATAGCACACAAAAATCTTCCAAAAGACCAAATTTTGCAAGTTTAACGAACTTCGTGACTTATATGTCGTATAGCAAAGGAAAATTTTCAAAAGGACCAAATTTTGAAAGTTTAACTAACTTCGTGACTTTTATGTAGTAGCACACGAAAAATCTTCCAAAAGACCAAATTTTGCAAGTTTAACAAACTTCATGACTTTTATGTATGCATACGAATATCTTCAATAATACTAATGTATGTAAGTTTAACGAACTTCGTGACTATTATGCAATATAGCACACGAAAATCTTCCAAAATACCAAAATATGCATGTTTAGCAAATTTCGTGACTTTTATGTAGTATATAGCACACGAAAATCTTCCAAAATAAAAATGTATGCATGTTTAATGAACTTCGTGACTTTTATGTAGTATAGAACATGGAAATCTTCCAAAATACTAATATATGCAAGTTACCGAACTTCATGACTTTTATGTAGTATAGCACACAAAAATCTTCCAAAGTTCCAAAATTTGCAAGTTTAACGAACTTCGTGACTTTTATGTAGTATAGCACACGAAAATCTTCCAAAATATTAAAATTTGCAAGTTTAACGAACTTCGGGACTTTTATGTAGTATAGCACACAAAAATCTTCCAAATGACCAAATTTTGCAAGCTTAACGAACTTCGTGACTTATATGTAGTATAGCACACAGAAATCTTCAAAAGGACCAAATTTTGAAAGTTTAACTAACTTCGTGACTTTTATATAGTAGCACACAAAAAATCTTCCAAAAGACCAAATTTTACAAGTTTAACAAACTTCGTGACTTTTATGTGTTATAGCATACAAGAATCTTCAAAAATACTAATGTAAGTAAGTTTAACAAACTTCGTGACTTTTATGCAATATAGCACACGTAAATCTTCCAAAATACTAAAATTTGCAAGTTTATCAAATTTCTTGACTTTTATGTAGTTTATAGCACACAAAAATCTTCCAAAATAAAAAAGTATGCAAGTTTAATGAACTTCGTGACTTTTATTTAGTATAACACACCAAAATCTTCCAAAATATCAATGTATGCAAGTTTAACGAACATCGTGACTTTTATGTAGTATAGCACACAAAAATCTTCCAAAGTACCAAAATTACAAAGTTTAACGAACTTCGTGACTTTTATGTATTTTAGCACACGGAAATCTTCAAAAATACCAATGTATGTAAGTTCAACGAATTCGTGACTTTTATGCAGTATAGCACACGAAAATCTTCCAAAATACCAAAATTTGCAAGTTTAACAAATTTCATGACTTTTATGTAGTATATTTCACACAAAAATATTCCAAAATAAAAATGTATGCAAGTTTAATGAACTTTGTGACTTTTATGTAGTATAGAACACGAAAATCTTCCAAAATACCAATGTATGCAAGTTTAACGAACTTCGTGACTTTTATGTCGTATGGCACACAAAAATCTTCCAAAGTACCAAAATTTGCAAGTTTAACGAACTTCGTGACTTTTAAGTAGTATAGCACACGAAAATCTTCCAAAATATTAAAATTTGCAAGTTTAACGAATTTCGTGACTTTTATGTAGTATAGCACACGAAAATCTTCTAGAAGGACCAAATTTTGAAAGTTTAACTAACTTCGTAACTTTTTTGTAGTAGCACACGAATTATCTTCCAAAAGACCAAATTTTGCAAGTTTAAGAAACTTTGTGACTTTTATGTATTATAGCATACGAAAATCTTAAAAATATCAATGTATGTAAGTTTAACGAAGTTCATGAATTTTATGCAATATAGCACACGAAAATCTTCCAAAATACCAAAATTTGCAATTTTAACAAATTTCGTGACTTTTATGTAGTATAATAGCACACGAAAATCTTCCAAAATACCAAAATATGCAAGTTTAACGAACTTCGTGACTTTATGTAGTATATTACACAAAAATCTTCCAAAGTACCAAAATTTTGAATGTTTAACGAATTTCGTGACTTTTATTTAGTATAGCACACGTAAATCTTCCTAAATATTAAAATTTGCAAGTTTAACGAACTTCGTGACTTTTATGTAGTATAGCATACAAAAATCTTCCAAAAGACCAAATTTTGGAAGTTTAACGAACTTCGTGACTTATATGTAATATAGCACACGAAAAATCTTCAAAAGGACCAAATTTTGAAAGTTTAACTTGCTTCGTGACTTTTATGTGGTAGCACACAAAAAATCTTCCAAAAGACCAAATTTTGCAAGTTTAAAAAACTTCGTGACTTTTATGTATTATAGCGTACGAAAATCATCAAAAATACCAATGTATGTAAGTTTAACGAACTTCGTGACTTTTATGCAATATAGCACACGAAAATCTTCCAAAATACCAAAGTTTGCAAGTTTAACAGATCTCGTGACTTTATGTAGTATAGCACACGAAAATCTTCCAAAATACTAAAATTTGCAAGTTTAACGAACTTCGTGACTTTTTTGTAGTATAGCACGCGAAAATCTTCCAATAGACCAAATTTTGGAAGTTTAAGAAACTTCATGATTTGTATGTAGTATTGAAAACAAAAATTATTCAAAATACCAATGCATTTAAGTTTAACAAACTTCGTGACTTTATGCAATATAGCACACGAAAATCTTCTTAAATACCAAAATTTGTCTGTTTTACAAATTTCGTGACTTTTATGTAGTATATCGCACATGAAAATCTTCCTAAATAAAAATGTATGCAAGTTTAATGAACTCCGTGACTTTTATGTAGTATAGCACACAAAAATCTTCCAAAATACCAATATATGCAAGTTTAACAAACTATGTGACTTTTATGTAGTATAGAACACAAAAATCTTTCAAAGTACCAAAATTTGCAGGTTTAACGAACTTTTTTATGTACTATCGCACACGAAAATATTCCAAAATACCAAAATTTGCAAGTTTAACGAACTTCGTGACTTATATGTAGTATAGCACACGAAAATCCTCAAAAGGACCAAAATTTGAAAGTTTAACTAACTTCGTGACTTTTATGTAGTAGCACACGAAAAATCTTCCAAAAGACCAAATTTTGCAAGTTTAACAAACTTCGTGACTTTTATGTATTATAGCGTATGAAAATCTTCAAAATTACCAATTTATGTAAGTTTAACGAACTTCGTGACTTTTATGCAATATAGCTCACGAAAAATCTTCCAAAATAAGAAAATTCGCAAGTTTAACAAATTTCGTGACTTTTATTTTGTATAGCACACGAAAATCTTCCAAAATACCAAAATTTGCAAGTTTAACGAACTTCGTGACTTTTATGTAGTATAGCACACGAAAATTTTCCAAAAGACCTAATTTTGGAAATTTAAGAAACCTCTTGACTTTTATGTAGTATAGAACACAAAAATCATTCAAAATACCAATGTATGTAATTTTAACGAACTTCGTGACTTTTATGCAATATAGCACACGAAAATCTTCCAAAATGCCAAAACTTGTCAATTTAACAAATTTCGTGACTTTTATGTAGTATATAGCACACGAAAATCTTCCAAAATTATAATGTATGCAAGTTTAATGCACTTCGTGACTTTTATGTAGTTTAGAACATGGAAATTTTCCAAAATATCAATATATGCAAGTTTAACGAACTTCGTGACTTTATGTAGTATATTACACAAAAATCTTCCAAAGTACCAAAATTTATAAGTTTAACGAACTTCGTGACTTTTATGTAGGATAGCATACGAAAATCATCCAAAATATTAAAATTTGCAAGTTTAACGAACTTCATGACTTTTATGTCGTATAGCACACAAAAATCTTCCAAAAGACCAAATTTTGCAAGTTTAACGAACTTCGTGACTTATATGTCGTATAGCAAAGGAAAATTTTCAAAAGGACCAAATTTTGAAAGTTTAACTAACTTCGTGACTTTTATGTAGTAGCACACGAAAAATCTTCCAAAAGACCAAATTTTGCAAGTTTAACAAACTTCATGACTTTTATGTATGCATACGAATATCTTCAATAATACTAATGTATGTAAGTTTAACGAACTTCGTGACTATTATGCAATATAGCACACGAAAATCTTCCAAAATACCAAAATATGCATGTTTAGCAAATTTCGTGACTTTTATGTAGTATATAGCACACGAAAATCTTCCAAAATAAAAATGTATGCATGTTTAATGAACTTCGTGACTTTTATGTAGTATAGAACATGGAAATCTTCCAAAATACTAATATATGCAAGTTACCGAACTTCATGACTTTTATGTAGTATAGCACACAAAAATCTTCCAAAGTTCCAAAATTTGCAAGTTTAACGAACTTCGTGACTTTTATGTAGTATAGCACACGAAAATCTTCCAAAATATTAAAATTTGCAAGTTTAACGAACTTCGGGACTTTTATGTAGTATAGCACACAAAAATCTTCCAAATGACCAAATTTTGCAAGCTTAACGAACTTCGTGACTTATATGTAGTATAGCACACAGAAATCTTCAAAAGGACCAAATTTTGAAAGTTTAACTAACTTCGTGACTTTTATATAGTAGCACACAAAAAATCTTCCAAAAGACCAAATTTTACAAGTTTAACAAACTTCGTGACTTTTATGTGTTATAGCATACAAGAATCTTCAAAAATACTAATGTAAGTAAGTTTAACAAACTTCGTGACTTTTATGCAATATAGCACACGTAAATCTTCCAAAATACTAAAATTTGCAAGTTTATCAAATTTCTTGACTTTTATGTAGTTTATAGCACACAAAAATCTTCCAAAATAAAAAAGTATGCAAGTTTAATGAACTTCGTGACTTTTATTTAGTATAACACACCAAAATCTTCCAAAATATCAATGTATGCAAGTTTAACGAACATCGTGACTTTTATGTAGTATAGCACACAAAAATCTTCCAAAGTACCAAAATTACAAAGTTTAACGAACTTCGTGACTTTTATGTATTTTAGCACACGGAAATCTTCAAAAATACCAATGTATGTAAGTTCAACGAATTCGTGACTTTTATGCAGTATAGCACACGAAAATCTTCCAAAATACCAAAATTTGCAAGTTTAACAAATTTCATGACTTTTATGTAGTATATTTCACACAAAAATATTCCAAAATAAAAATGTATGCAAGTTTAATGAACTTTGTGACTTTTATGTAGTATAGAACACGAAAATCTTCCAAAATACCAATGTATGCAAGTTTAACGAACTTCGTGACTTTTATGTCGTATGGCACACAAAAATCTTCCAAAGTACCAAAATTTGCAAGTTTAACGAACTTCGTGACTTTTAAGTAGTATAGCACACGAAAATCTTCCAAAATATTAAAATTTGCAAGTTTAACGAATTTCGTGACTTTTATGTAGTATAGCACACGAAAATCTTCTAGAAGGACCAAATTTTGAAAGTTTAACTAACTTCGTAACTTTTTTGTAGTAGCACACGAATTATCTTCCAAAAGACCAAATTTTGCAAGTTTAAGAAACTTTGTGACTTTTATGTATTATAGCATACGAAAATCTTAAAAATATCAATGTATGTAAGTTTAACGAAGTTCATGAATTTTATGCAATATAGCACACGAAAATCTTCCAAAATACCAAAATTTGCAATTTTAACAAATTTCGTGACTTTTATGTAGTATAATAGCACACGAAAATCTTCCAAAATACCAAAATATGCAAGTTTAACGAACTTCGTGACTTTATGTAGTATATTACACAAAAATCTTCCAAAGTACCAAAATTTTGAATGTTTAACGAATTTCGTGACTTTTATTTAGTATAGCACACGTAAATCTTCCTAAATATTAAAATTTGCAAGTTTAACGAACTTCGTGACTTTTATGTAGTATAGCATACAAAAATCTTCCAAAAGACCAAATTTTGGAAGTTTAACGAACTTCGTGACTTATATGTAATATAGCACACGAAAAATCTTCAAAAGGACCAAATTTTGAAAGTTTAACTTGCTTCGTGACTTTTATGTGGTAGCACACAAAAAATCTTCCAAAAGACCAAATTTTGCAAGTTTAAAAAACTTCGTGACTTTTATGTATTATAGCGTACGAAAATCATCAAAAATACCAATGTATGTAAGTTTAACGAACTTCGTGACTTTTATGCAATATAGCACACGAAAATCTTCCAAAATACCAAAGTTTGCAAGTTTAACAGATCTCGTGACTTTATGTAGTATAGCACACGAAAATCTTCCAAAATACTAAAATTTGCAAGTTTAACGAACTTCGTGACTTTTTTGTAGTATAGCACGCGAAAATCTTCCAATAGACCAAATTTTGGAAGTTTAAGAAACTTCATGATTTGTATGTAGTATTGAAAACAAAAATTATTCAAAATACCAATGCATTTAAGTTTAACAAACTTCGTGACTTTATGCAATATAGCACACGAAAATCTTCTTAAATACCAAAATTTGTCTGTTTTACAAATTTCGTGACTTTTATGTAGTATATCGCACATGAAAATCTTCCTAAATAAAAATGTATGCAAGTTTAATGAACTCCGTGACTTTTATGTAGTATAGCACACAAAAATCTTCCAAAATACCAATATATGCAAGTTTAACAAACTATGTGACTTTTATGTAGTATAGAACACAAAAATCTTTCAAAGTACCAAAATTTGCAGGTTTAACGAACTTTTTTATGTACTATCGCACACGAAAATATTCCAAAATACCAAAATTTGCAAGTTTAACGAACTTCGTGACTTATATGTAGTATAGCACACGAAAATCCTCAAAAGGACCAAAATTTGAAAGTTTAACTAACTTCGTGACTTTTATGTAGTAGCACACGAAAAATCTTCCAAAAGACCAAATTTTGCAAGTTTAACAAACTTCGTGACTTTTATGTATTATAGCGTATGAAAATCTTCAAAAATACCAATTTATGTAAGTTTAACGAACTTCGTGACTTTTATGCAATATAGCTCACGAAAAATCTTCCAAAATAAGAAAATTCGCAAGTTTAACAAATTTCGTGACTTTTATTTTGTATAGCACACGAAAATCTTCCAAAATACCAAAATTTGCAAGTTTAACGAACTTCGTGACTTTTATGTAGTATAGCACACGAAAATTTTCCAAAAGACCTAATTTTGGAAATTTAAGAAACCTCTTGACTTTTATGTAGTATAGAACACAAAAATCATTCAAAATACCAATGTATGTAATTTTAACGAACTTCGTGACTTTTATGCAATATAGCACACGAAAATCTTCCAAAATGCCAAAACTTGTCAATTTAACAAATTTCGTGACTTTTATGTAGTATATAGCACACGAAAATCTTCCAAAATTATAATGTATGCAAGTTTAATGCACTTCGTGACTTTTATGTAGTTTAGAACATGGAAATTTTCCAAAATATCAATATATGCAAGTTTAACGAACTTCGTGACTTTATGTAGTATATTACACAAAAATCTTCCAAAGTACCAAAATTTATAAGTTTAACGAACTTCGTGACTTTTATGTAGGATAGCATACGAAAATCATCCAAAATATTAAAATTTGCAAGTTTAACGAACTTCATGACTTTTATGTCGTATAGCACACGAAAATCTTCCAAAAGACCAAATTTTGCAAGTTTAACGAACTTCGTGACTTATATGTCGTATAGCAAAGGAAAATTTTCAAAAGGACCAAATTTTGAAAGTTTAACTAACTTCGTGACTTTTATGTAGTAGCACACGAAAA
>NC_081180.1:250904194-250923544 GCF_029867415.1 Vicia villosa
TCCTATTTTGCTAGTAATTAAATCAACCAAACTAAAATATAGATAATAATATCACATTCTCTAATATTTTTAACCAAATTAAAATAAAACTAATAAATCAATCATGTATTTTTTTTAAATCGTTACAATAGTAGAACTTGTAAAAAATAAAAAATTTCTTAACAAGAAAATAAACAAATCAAGAAAATTAAAATATAAATAATAATTTCACATTCTCTAATAATTTAAATCAAAATAATATATTGGCAATAAATTAATAATGTGATTTTATTTAAAATGGTCACATAAAAGAGCTTTCAAAAAAAAAAATTCTAACATGCAAAGAAATTATTGCCTAAATTATAATTTACTTGATTTATTTATTTTCAATTTAAAAAAAACTATTTTTACAACCTATACTATTTTAACCATTTAAAAAAAAAATTATCTATTTATTACCTATTTGATTAAAAAAATTGGAGAATGTGAAATTATTACCTAGATTTTAGTTAAGTTGATTTATTTATTTGCATGTTAGGATTTTTAATTTTTACAAATTCTACAATGCTGACCTTTTAAATTAATTCTATTATTGTAGATATATTATAATAATTGTGGTAGACAAATTAGAAATTTAAATATTAATATTTATATAATTTTTCAAAACAAAAAATAAAAAAATGAATGTCTTTAATTTATACTGAATATTAATATATGATAAATATAAAAATATTTAGTATAAAAATCTATTTTTGTAGAACTTTTAAATATTAAGTATAGAAATTTTTTAATAAGGTACTCTCTATATGGAATAAATAAATCCTAAGCGTTAATTAAATCTGATGGTTATATATATATATATATATATATATATATATATATATATATATATATATATATATATATATATATATATATATATATATATATATATATAATATATATATATATATATATATATATATATATATAAATATATATATATATATATATATATATATATATATATATATATATATAGCTTACCTATAAAGTTTGATATAATATCATATAGATCATACCTATAAAGTTTGATATTAATCTATAATGATTTACTAAACTATCAAGATATCCTAAGAGTGTGTTTGGATGGAGCATTTTAATGAGGGAAAGTAATTTTTTGAGAGAATTTAAAATGATTTGACCAAAATCCATTGTTTGGATACAAAAATGTAGAATTGTTAAAATGATGGAAATTTATGGAGTATTTCATCTAAGTTAAATTTAATCATTTTGAAATGACACCAAAGACCAAATAATTTGAAATTCCTCTCATCTTCCATAAAATATATTTGTTATAATTATTGCTTCAAATTTTACAAATTGGTCCTCATATTTTTCAAAATTACAAAATTGACCCCACAAATTTTCAAAATCATGCAAATTGGTCCTTAATAATTTTTAAATTTTAAAATTTCGTCCTTCAATTTTTAAAAATTGCAAATTAGTCCCTACTTTTTATTTTTTAATTTGGTCCAAAAAATTTAAATTTTATAAAAAATGACACCAAAATCTAACAATGAATTCTCTTAATACTCCATCCAAACAAAATAATTTAAAAATGAATGGATTTAAATTGAATCATTTGAATTCCTTTGAATTTTAAATTGCTTTAAAATTTCTAATTACCTCATCCAAACACACTCTAAGATTAATGTCAAAATGAACTTTCATTTAACATTCATTTTGATGTAGTTTAATGACATAGTAAATTATTATAGATTAATCTCAAACTTTATAAGTATTCATAGGTATGATCTATATGATGATATGTTCCAATCCAACGGTTGATTAAAAAAAATTATTATTTGATGTGAAGTTATTGAGTGAGTGCAACTCTTCGGATGTAATTTGATATCTCTCTCTCTCTCTCTCTCTCTCTCTCTCTCTCTCTCTCTCTCTCTATATATATATATATATATATATATATATATATATATATATATATATATATATATATATATATATATATATATATATATATATATATATATATATATATATATATATAAGGAGTGATTAAATTACACACGAAAAGTTACACTGCAGGTTACACTCGCTCAATAACTACATTTCAAATAAATATTTTTTAAAATCAACCATTTGATTGAAACATACTATCATATATATCATAACTATAAAGTTTGAGATTAATCTATAATAATTTACTATGTTGTTGAATTACATCAAAATTAACGCTATATGAAAGCTCATTTTGAAGTTAATCTTTGGATATCTTGATGGTATGTAAATTATTATAGATTAAGCTCAAACTTTATAGGTATGATCTATATGATATTAAATTTCAGTCTAACGGTAGAATTTAAAAATATTTATTCGAAATGTAATTATTGAACAAGTGTAACTCGCAGGGTCGACCCAATCAACGCTGAGGTCCCGTTCTAATTTTAAAAATGGGCCTAAATTTAAAATCTAAATATAATTATAATAATTAAAAAAGAAACTTAAACAATATAATTATGTATTAATTAATAATATATTTAATTATAATTATGTTGAGTTTTGATTTATCTCAATTTTTTGTATATATTGAATTTTTATTATAATATTGTTTTGATTTATTAGATTTTTATTATAATATTTTATTTATTTTGATTAATATTTATGAAAAAAATTGAACCTTTTAAAAACTTGGGGCCTCCAAAAATTTGGAGTCCTGTGCTGTAGCACTTACTGCACATGCACAGGGCCAGCCCTGGTAACTCGTTGTATAACTCTTCGGGTGTAATTTGATCACTCATATATATATATATATATATATATATATATATATATATATCATCACCATAAATTCTTTTCAACCTAATGGTTAAAAATAATAAGTAATTAAATGTGAAGTGATAAAACTATTACTTATTATTTTTAACCATTAGATAGAGAAGAATTAATGGTCAGGATGTGGAGTAAGTTGTAATAACATACTCTTGGAGTAAGAATATCAATCATCTATACGAGGAGGGATATTCTTACTCCAAGAGTAAGTTATTAACACTTACTCCAAATCTAGACTATTGATTCTATGGTTAAAAATAATAAGTAATAGTTTTCTCTCTCCACATTTAATTGCTTAATATATTTAACCATTAGATTGAGAAGAATCAATGATCCAGATTTGGGGTAAGTGTTAATATCTTACTCTTGGAGTAAGAACATCCATGCTCATATATATATATATATATATATATATATATATATATATATATATATATATATATATATATATATATATATATATGTATATATGAGTATGTGTGTATGTGCATGTGTATGTATGCGCGCGTGTGTGTATATATGTGTATGTAGAGTTAGGATTAATTGACACTAGGTGTAAGCCTAAAAGACTTATATCAAATATCAACCCTTAATATCACTCGATTAAACGGTCTGTTTACTGTGGAAATGGTAAACAACTTCTAGTCCTCCCAAAGCCTTTAAACGAAGGGGTACTTGCAGAATCGACTAGTTGATTCTAGGACACGTGCTAATGTAATTAGGGTATGGCTTGTGTAACAGCCCGATATTTATTTGTAGTTTATTAATCTTCATTCGTGTACTACACTACATAAAAGTCACGAAGTTTGTTAAACTTGCAAAATTTGGCCTTTTGGAAGATTTTTGTGTGCTATACTACATAAAGGTCACGAAGTTTGTTAAACTTCCAAATTTTGGTACTTTGGAAGATTTTTGTGTGCTATACTACATAAAAGTCACAAAGTTTGTTAAGCTTGCATACATTACTATTTTGGAAGATTTTTGTGTGCTATACTACATAAAAGTCACAAATTTCGTTAAACTTGCAACTTTTTGTATTTTGGAAGTTTTTTGTGTGATCTACTACACAAAAGTCACAAATTTCGTTAAACTTGCAAAAATTGGTCTTCTCGAAGATATTTTTGTGCTTACATAAAAGTCACGAAGTTTGTTAAACTTGCAAATTTTAATATTTTGGAAGATTTTGGTGTGCTATACTACATAAAAGTCACGAAGTTTATTAAACTTGCAAATTTTGTATTTTGGAAGATTTTCGTGTGCTATACTACATAAAAGTCACGAAGTTCGTTAAACTTGCAAATTTTTGTATTTTGAAAGATTTTCGTGCGCTACACTACGTAAAAGTCACGAAGTTTTTAAAACTTTCAAAATTTGGTCTTTAGGACGAATTTTGTGTGATATAGTACATAAAATTCACGAAACTCGTTAAACTTGGAAATTTTAATATTTTGGAAGATTTCCGTGTACAATATACTACATAAAAGTCATGAAGTTTGTTAAACTTGCAAAATTTAGTCTTTTGGAAGATTTTTGTGTGCTATATACTACGTAAAAGACCTGAAGTTTGTAAAACTTGCAAAATTTGGTCTTTTGGAATATTTTTGTGTCCTACATTACATAAAAGTCACGAAGTTTGTTAAACTTGCAAATTTTTGTATTTTGGAAGATTTTTGTGTGCTATACTCTATAAAAGTCAGGAAGTTAGTTAAACTTTTATACATTAGTATTTTGGAAGTTTTTTGTGTGATCTGTTGCATAAAAGTCATGAAGTTCGTTGAACTTGCAAAATTTGGTCTTTTGGAAGATTTTTGTGTGCTATACTACATAAAAGTCATGAAGTTTATTAAACTTGTTAATATTGGTATTTTGGAAGATTTTCGTGTGCTACACTACATAAAAGTCACGAAGTTATTTAAACTTTTAAAATTTGGTCTTTTGGAAGAATTTCGTGTGATATAGTACATAAAAGTCACGGAGTTTGTTAAACTTGGAAAATTTAATATTTTTGAAGATTTCCGTGTACTATATACTACATAAAAGTGGTGAAGTTTGTTAAACTTGCAAGATTTTTGTGTGCTATATACTACGTAAAAGTCCTGAAATTTGTAAAACCTGCAAAATTTTGTCTTTTCGAATATTTTCGTGTGCTATACTACATAAAAGTCACGAAGTTCGTTAAACTTGCAAATTTTTGAATTTTGAAAGATTTTCGTGCGCTATACTACATAAAAGTCACAAAATTTTTTAAACTTTCAAAATTTGGTCTTTTGGACGAATTTCGTGTGATATAGTAAATAAAAGTCACGAAGTTCGTTAAACTTGCAAAATTTGGTCTTTTCGAAGATTTTTGTGTGCTATACTACATAAAAGTCGAAGTTTGTTAAACTTACAAATTTTAATATTTTGGACGATTTTTGTGTGCTATACTATATAAAAGGCCCGAAGTTTAATTTCGTGTGATATAGTAAATAAAAGTCACGATGTTTATTAAACTTGTAAATTTTTGTATTTTGGAAGATTTTCGTGTGCTACACTACATAAAAGTCACGAAGTTTTTTAAACTTTTAAAATTTGGTCTTTTGGAAGAATTTTGTAACACCCCTTACTAACCCTGCGGCAATTTAATCAAAATCATTTAGAGTACATGAAAATAAGGGTGACACAATTCATAATAAAATAAACATCATTCCGTCATGTCATGCATTCACTGAGGTAATCATCATTTATTAAAAATGTTTCATGTTAACACACCGGAAAACAAATCAAACGGACTAAGTTTAACATCTTTAAAACTTATCCTTCAAAACCTCAAAACATAACTAGAGTTATAAAACATAAACTCTAAACATCGTGTCCCCAGTGTTACAAATATCAGAGCATGACACTTGACGCTAACTAAATAACTGACTCATGAGCTAATCCTCACCGAGTCGAACAACCTCTATCCTCTATCTGAAAATGACAACATGTATGGATGAGTCTCATCATAATTAACAAATGTTATAAGGTTATAAAGCAATAACACATCATAGTTGTATCGTTCACCCAATTGTTTCATAAACAGACATTCAGACAATTTTCACCATCACAAACAATCAACCAACACATCATCAATATTTACAACACTAGAATACATCCATTCATGTTATAAAAATATGCATAAGTATGAACTGACACTATGTATGTGGTACCAACATCATCAAATGGGAATACCCCATGACCGATCCAACATCATCAAGATACGGCAGTGCCACCACATATTCCACACAATGGGAATCATGCCCTTCACTGATCCAACACATCATCATGGATACATCATCATCAATGAATATGAATGAATGCAACATACATGAACATACTTATACCATCGTCAAATCTAATGAGTAACATCATCAAAATATTCATTTTATCATACTTACCATCATCATCAAGCATGTTTATATGTATATGCATCATTCAATCACAATCACATCATTCATCATCAAATAGATTATTTTATAAGGTTCGTTTAGCTTGAAACGACACATCAAATGGACCAACGGTTAAAAAGTTATGCATCTTTAAACTTTTTAAAATGTTCCAATCACTAACAGCACGCGGCGCCAACTTAGTTCGCGGCGCCAACTGAGCATCTCAAAAATCCTTGGCTCTCTGCCAAGCAGTTCACGGTGCAACATATGCTCACGGTGCGAAACGAGAAAAAAGGCACGCCTTCGCGACACCAACACTAGGACGCGACGCGAACTGAGCGTATCAAAACTTCTTGGCTTTCTGCCCAGCCGTTCGCGACGCCAACTTTGTGACGCGGTGTAACATCCCGATTTTTATTAGTTATATTAGTAATTATATTATTTGGTGTTTTTAATAATTATTTGCTTAATTTAGTCATTTCTGATGTTTATCGAAATTTTTGCGTTTTGGGACGATTTAGTCGGTATTAGTTCGGGATAGCGGATCAATATTTAATCGAAAATTTTAATATTTTTAGTATTAGAAATATTAATGAGTTAATATTTAGCGTTTTTGGAATTTTCTGAGTAATTAAGATTAGACCGGAAATATGAGACATTGAGTTATTAGAGGATTTTATCCGTATTTATTTTACTTGGTGTGTTAAATAATTATTTAATTGTTATGAGATATAATAATTAATTGAATAATTAATTTTGTGTATAATTATGTTTATTGGGTCTAATGGGTTAAATAAGTTATTAGAGATATATAATTAATTGGGCTTAAGTAGTAGAAATAAAATATGAAATTGATTGTGAGTTAAGCCCATTAAAAAAAAGATAGTAGGAAAGAGTTAAGTCATTCTTCCATTTTTCACAACTTTGGTAAGAAGAATAGAAGGGAGAGGAGAAGAGAGCATAAAAGAGAAAGACACTAGTATAAAAAGCACAATATAATTTTAAAATTTACACCTGATTTACTAAAAACGGGTGTAAATAAGTAATACGGTGGCAATTTTGTAAATAAAATATCATTTTTAGGATTAACATGTGACAATTTACACCCTATATTTAAAAAAAAAGGTGTAAATTAAAAATATTATTATAATCAAATCTCAATTACTCCCGTTAAATTTAAAACGGGTGTAAATCTAATTAGCTTAAAATAATTATTTAATTTCATAACTCACAATATTAATTTAAACACATTTACAAATCACTTTCTATTTAATTAAAAGTCTAAATTTTATAATCTACTTTATTAATTTTAGAACCTAATAACATTAAAGATTAAAGAGTAAAGACATTAACAAATTCAAAACACAATCTGATGCACCTTTCTCTTCCAAACCCATCTCTCAATCGCATGTACCTTTAGAAACCCATCTATCATTGCCTGCAAGAGTGCAATCTCGTCGGAAACTTCTGGTCGTAAAAACATGATTCCTTCATTTCTCTACAGTTCTTCACCTAAAACCCTATCGATTATTCATTAGATCATCAACTCCGGCCCCACTCCTTCTGCCGCAACGCTGTCTTCATTGACCGGAACTAGATATATCAGTTGCGTTTCGAAACTTCTCCTAAGGAATCCGGTAAAATCGAGATTTACTTTGGATTTATCATAGCTCATGTTGCTGCTAGGTAAATCGTTCAACCTATTTCATTTTTTGGATAAATCATTTTCGAATTGTTGAATTGCCTTGGAGTTTTCGATAACAGAGCTCTGCTATTAAGTTCAGGGGAATTGGTGCTGACATAAATTTCAATCTGAATGATTTTGAGGATGATCTTAAACAGGTTAGCGAATTATCAAGTATTTGATGAATTTAAAACTAGATAGATCAGATTGTTTGATGAAATTTTTCTGATAGAGCTAAAATCTAAAATCTAAAACTAGATAGATCAGGGGCTTTGAAGCTTCTTAATCTAAGAATGTTCATTCACTGTTTGATGAATTGATTCAGAGAGCTTCTGATTGTGTTTTTGTCTCCGACTGGGACATCTACTGCCGCTTCAAATTCAAGGAAAGTTGCTAATGGTTCTGCTTCGACGGTTTCAACGAATTACTCAAAGATTTTTACTTTGGGTTTTGGTTCTCGAGGTGGTCTTTACTCTTTTTTTGTGTGATTTCGCAGACCGTGTATAAAGGCAGAAAGAAGAAGACAATTGAGTATTTCGCGATTAAAAGTGTCGGTAAATCTCAGAAAAACAAGGTTCTTCCAGAAGTGAGTTATTATTATTCCTGTTAGTTAATTATTAATAGCATTCATGTAATTTCTTTAGTTTTCTATCAGATGTTAAGTTGTATTGTGTTGTTGATTGCAAAAACTCGCGAATTACGCTTTTTATTCTTCTGCAAGTTAGGATTCTTCACACTTTGGATCACCAAAATTTGCTCAATTTTTATTCATGGTGAGGACATTAAATTCTATTCAAATTGTTTAATGTGAATGTGATGATTAAAAAATTTGTTACTTACTAAAATAAGGAGGATCGTGCAGCTAGAGTGATGGTTCCTAGGAATCATATGCACTATGTGGAAAACGGTAACTCTTCATTGCATCACAAAGGTATGAGCATGTAGAAAGCTAGCATGGGGTGAAACAGGATGAGAGTCTCAATAATTCAAACTGTGGTGAAGTCGTGCAGACTGCCTCAACTCCTACAACTGCCAATTACTCTCTAGAAAAAGTAGAAACATGATTTGATTTTTATCCTTGTTTATAATGATTGGTTTGTATGAAATTTGTGCAGAGAAAGAGTGTTTGTGCCGACTGTCGCACTTGAGTTAGATTTTTTCTGTGCAACTGGAGTCACTTTTGAGGTAAGAACACAATTTTCAGCTTGCTTATAAACTGCATTGCAAATACGGTTACACTGATCTTTGGTATTTATGACAAACGAGGCTTATGTTGTGGCCGAAATTTCAATTTTGAACTTTGACAATCTTCGTATGGGGGTTGCAGAACACAGTGGTTGCATCAGCAGGTGGCAAAGGAATGCAGGTTGCTGAAGGTTTAGATGATTTGAAGATAGTACTGCTTATTGAGTTCATAGTTTTTACCTCTGTCTTATATATGTTGGTCCATTGTTGATTCATAGTTTTATTGAGTTCACATCAAGGAAAGATAGTACTACTGGTGAAGGTATTGTTTTGATATTGATCCTTTTTGTAGCAAAATCAACTGAAGTGCTTAGTGCCCATCAATACAACTTCCAATTTCAGAAACTCGGTATGCTTATTCGCTCAAGCATAATCACTTCGGTTTACAAAAAGGGTTTAAGATTGTCGAGTTCTTCAAGACAAACTCATGGAACAGGACAGATTGTGAATCATATGGCTGTTGATGCTCAACAACTCTATATGATGATGCAGTTACATCCTATATGGTTGATGCCATTGCAAGTTACTGCTGCACTGGTTCTTATATATAGCTATATTGGTGTATCTACTGTTGCAGCATTTCTTGGATCTGCGGTAGTATTTTTCTTCACGACATATTAAACTAAGAGTAGTAATGGTTTCTAGTTTCAGATAATGACGAGCCGCGATTTGAGACTGAAGGCAACAAATAAATTGCTTAACAATATGCGTGTGATTAAGATTCAAGCGTGGGAAGAGTATTTTGGTAACAAAATTCGACAATTTCGTGAAGCAGAGCATGGATGGATTGTGAAATTCTTGTACTGCTGTTAACTATGGAGTATTGTATGCGGTTGTAGGAACTGTTGGTTGAGGCAAGTCTTCATTATTGGCTTCTTTGTTGGGTGAAATGTTCAAGATCTCAGGAAAGGTACACATGCTTGCTTTGGACTCATCTAGTTTCTTTATTTTGTTGCACTTCAAGTTATTTGCTTCTACTGCCTTGCGCTTTTCTAGTGATCATCGGATTATAGCCTCAACCCTGTTATTATTAAATGAGACATGAATTGATGTTTATTATATATGTTTGTTTTTATTGGTTTGTATATAGCATCTACTGCCTTGGGCTTTTCTAGTGATCATCGGATTATAGCCTCAACCCTGTTATTATTAGAACTGTTTTAGGTGAGTCTGGTAACCGGAGTGATTTCTTTTCTTGTCGATAAACCAGTCGCAGAAAGCTGCTATCTGTTTTTGCTTAATTCGGAGCTTATCGGAGTTAGAGTGTTTGCCGGAGGAGAAAACGACGTCGTGTTTAGTTGACGGAGGAGTAGACGACGAAAGTTGGTTACCGGTTTGAAGGTCGCTTTCAGTTACAGATTTGATTGAATTGACGATTTTGTCCTTTTCGTGATCTAATAGCTTTTTAGATGATTCATCGAATCCTCGCTCTGGAAAATGATGCGGGAAAATGTAAGTTGCTCTATGAGGCATTTTCAGTCACGAGGCTCTTGTGCTAAGCAGTCACGTGCAAAGAAATAAACGGTGAACTGCTTGCTTTTCCGTGTTGGCCGTTACAGACACCGTTAATCTTTCTTCTTCGTCTTTCTTTCGTCGGTGCAAATTGTTGATCTAATTATGAATTGATGATGTAGTTGGAAATTGCATTCTGCTATGTGTTTCTGAAGAAATGAGTAACTTAGAAAACAAAATGATTCTGCACCTGGAATGAAGTACGCGTGGATGCAATGTTCATATAGTAGGATTTGGTTTTCTGTTAGAGGAAGTGTGATGGTGATGGAGATGGGGTTGGTTGTGAGGTTGTGCAATGCAAGCTGCTAAGTTGAGGTTGGAGTATTGTGGAAAAGGCAATAGGTGGTGATGGAAAATAATATACAGTCGGTATGGTAAAGAGAACTGGTGTCACGTGCAATCCCTTGCTATTGGGGCAACACGTCACATTCTTACATTCCTAATGGTTAGTTCAATTCTTTTATGGATCCCTCTTAATTAACAATAGTAAATTTTTATACATATAGTTTCTTTTAATATTAATTCCATCATATTATCATCATTCATGTTTTATCTAATGTATGTGTCTTTCAATGATTTGAAGATCGTCTCTAACTATTTGTGAAATCAATTAAAAATATGATTAATTTCATATTAATTTTAATAAAATTTAGTCAAAGCCCAAAATGTTGAAATATTCAAAATAATACTGCAAACGGCAGTTCCAAAGCTTTAAAAGATATCATCACATATATAGCAATATATAACATGCATCATCTATAATAATTATATTTATATTAATATAACACTTACACATATAATAATTATATTTAATTTACTTATTTTTTTAAAATTATTATCGGTATCGAGATGTCGAGCTATACCGTTCTTTCATGAAAAATGAAATATGGCTTTTGAAGATGCAAAATCTTAGTTGGATTATATCAGTGTTCTATTTTGCGGTTTGATTTGCCTGAGCTAGGACTGCAATATTAGTAGTTACAGCCTGAGGAGATTTAATATTTTGCAAGATCTTTATTTTTTCCATGACTATATTGAGGCCAAGCTATTTTGTTAAGAGTTTGAATACTCTTGACCTTGATGTAGCTGATAAGTATTACCATTAATGGTAAGTGTATCCTTGCATTGGTAATACTGGTCATGATCATTTTATTAACCATACGAGTTTCTATTGTATATTAGGCGTACTGTCGTGAGCTTCCCAACGGTCCTTCTGCTCTTGCTGTCAAGGAAGCAACCTGGGGTCTTGCTTGCTATGCTGCAATTAGTCAGGTGAGAAAATCACTCAAGTTATATAAATTCTTTCTTTTAATTCATAGTTATTAGTATCACATCATATATTTTTGCCACAATTTCGGAAGTGTTCGTCAAAATTCAAATAACTGGTTAACAATAAATGTGATTTTCATATTGGCATGAAACAGATGGATTACATCATGGGTCAAAATCCAATGAACATGAGTTACATAGTTGGATATGGGAAGAAGTTTCCAACTCATATTCGTCAGAGGTGCATCAATTCCAAATAATCACAAAAATTACTCATGCACTGGTCGTTGGAAGTGGCGCGACACCCCTAACAGAAATCGGTTGGATTCAATTGGACTAGAGAACACCGAAGCTAACCGTCAAGCATGGCGTAAAATTATATATGAAGAAAGTGTTATGACTTGGTTAAAATATAATTTTTATGTGTATGATTTTATAGTACTTGAAATATTATGAATGCACATGATTTTGTATACTTTTTGGTTAATATTAAAAATATTTTGACTTAGTTAAAATATGATTTTTATGTGTATGATGTTATAGTATTTGCAATATTATGATTGAAAATGCAATATAACTAAATGGTGTATATGAAATAGGGTGTAAATAGATTTAAATATAATATAATTATTCATTCATAAATGACGTATTTACACCCGATTTTTATTAAAATATGGTGTAATTAAGAATGCATCTACACCTGATTTTAATTAAAACAGGGTGTAATTAAAACGTAATTACGCCCAATTACACCCGATTTTTATTAAAATAGGGTGTAATTAAAACGTAATTATGCCCAATTACATCCAATTTTTATTAAAATAGGGTGTAATTAAAACGTAATTATGCCCAATTACATCCAATTTTTACTAAAACAGGGTGTAATTAAAAACGTAATTATGCTCAATTACACCCGATTTTTATTAAAACAGGGTGTAATTAAAAACGTAATTACGTCCAATTACACCCGATTTTTATTAAAACAGGGTGTAATTAAAAACGTAATTACACCCGATTTTTATTAAAATAGAGTGTAATTAAAAACGTAATTACACCCGATTTTTATTAAAATAGAGTGTAATTAAAAACGTAATTACACCCGATTTTTGTTAAAATAGGGTGTAACGTAGAACATATTTACACCCGATATTCTTAAAATAGGGAGTAATTACGAACGTATTTACACCCGTTTTAAACGGGTTTTAAACGGGTGTAAATGCGTTACATTTCTCACCTTGTGGATATACACCCGATTTTTATTAAAAATAATGGGTGTAATTTTAATAAAAAACGGGTGTAAATTAACATTTTTGTACTAGTGAGAAGAGAGGATTGTAGATTCTTGAAGAGGGTGGATTAAAATCAAAAGGTAAGGGTGTGAATCCAAGTTATTATATAAGTAGATATAAGTGGGTAATGATGATTGAGTTAGAAAATGCATGATTTGGAATGGGTTAGATACCATGAAGTTAGGATTTGGGGATTTGTTATATTCTTGAAAACCCTAACATGAATCTATGTTTCAATCTATGAAATTGATGATTTATATATGCTATGATGTTTCTATATTGAATTCCATAAATATGTATGTCCATAGAACATGATTTAGTGCATATATGTATGTTTAAGTTTCACTTGAAAATGGTTGATTTGGAATTTTGGTGAAAATTAATGGAACTTAGAATCTTGTTTTTATGATCCTAATAGTTGCTATATAATGTATATAGGTTGTATAACTATTTATTTCATGAAAAATGATGGATTAACATGGTTTTATGGTGAAAAATTTGGGCTGGACAGTAGTATTTTCGCAACAGCAAACAGTATTTTCGCAACAGCAGACAGTATTTTCGCAACAACAGTTTTCTGGTTTTTGACAATATTTCCGTAACAGCAAATTTTCTGGTTTTGACAGCATTTTGAAAAACTTATAAATTTAATAACTTATGACTCGGGTGTCCGTTTGATGCGCCGTTTGGACCGTTGGAAAGCTAAAATAAATTCCTATCTTATTAAATTGGATTTAAAACCATTAGATAATAATTTAATATAACTTATATTTTTTGTATGTGTATGATCGGTATGAATTGATAATGATGTTGTATGTTACATGCAATTAGTTGTATGTATTCAAATTGTATGAGCCAATGACGATGCCTTGTGATGAATTAACAATAATATGCTTTTATTAAGAAGTTGAATTAACCGTGTCATGTTATATCTTTTGATCCGTAACTTCTTTTATCCGGCGTTTGAAGCATTAGGAAGCCAATGTTATTATTTATGTGATATGATAGAATTGGTTGGCACTTATTGAATTAATTATGATGTTGTTGTGTGAATAATATGTAATTACGTATATGTGAGTTATGAATCGATGAATTATGAATAACATTTGTTGATATGTTATGTGGTATGATATTCATGAGGTGTGCGAGTGAGTGTATGCTATTTAAATGCAATTGTGGAGAATGATTACTTGATGACTTAATCATTATGTGATAGTGTATGTCATGGATTAATGTTAATTGTGGATAACATGTATTGGTATTTTGTACCATGTACTAATTGTGATATTTGGAAATGATGAATGCTAATTGTTATGCATTGTTGTAATTGCTGTATGATAAATGTGTTTTGTACGATGGTGGAATAATTCAATTAGTTGAATTTTGGTAATATGCTTGGATGTTAAGATTATATGGATAATTCTTAATTGCATATGTTTTGGTAATTGTATGTATACATGATGCTTAGATTTAGCAAATGTATATGTTGTTTTTGGAGAATTGTTGAGAATGACATTGATTGGCTTGTATGCTATATGTTATTGTGATTGATAAATGCTATGTGAATGCTTTATTGATACTATATGCATGTTGTGCAACGTTTGGTGGATAATTCGAATTGTGCGAATTATTGTGGTATGAGGTATGTTAAGATTGTGTGATAATCTTAATTGCATATATATATATATATATATATATATATATATATATATATATATATATATATATATATATATATATATATATATATATATATATATATTGTAAGTCTTGTTGCACATGCATACATGGTGGCTTTGAAATAGAAGCGGTGAAACTTTGGGTTCACATGGTTGACCTTGATCCTCGATCGGAAATAGAGGTGGTGAAACTTTGGGTTCACATGTTGGCTTGGATTCTAAAGGTAGAATTGGAAGCGGTGAAACTTGGGTTCACAATGGTGGCTTTGGTCTTGTCCGGATCGGAAGCGTGGCTTGGATTCTAGATATTTAATCAGAAAGCGGTGAAACTTTGGGTTCACATGGTACCACATGCATTGAGTCACATTTATTACATTCGAGTCACATTGTGTGCTATGTGATTGTTTTTGTATCAATGTGATTATTTTGTGTGATAATTGATATATGGTGTATGAATGTATGTTTTGAGAAGAGTGCTGAATTATGAAATGTATTCTTGTTGTGTTTTGCATTTCCCATTATTATGTTTATCTATAATATTTTGAATTCTCACCCTTCTGTTTGAATGATGTTCATCGTGACATCGTGTAGGTTCCGACGAGTAGTAGCTTGTCCGAGGATTTAGCCGAGGAGCTCCTGAGTTTGTTGTTTGATTAGGTAGCGAGTCATATGCTCTGATCATGTAACACTTGGGGGGTTTTATTTGACTTATGCTTATGTTTGGATATTTCTATCTTGTATATATTTTGAATTGATACTTTGGATATGTTGTTGACGGCTATGTTGCCTAGATTTGATTTGGTTGAGCATAATTGGATATGTTAATTGAGTTCGGTAGATGAATATAGTATGGGATATATTCATTGAAATGTTTGAGTTATAATTCTTCCGCGTGCGATATGCATAATTTATGAAAGCGTGATATTTTCAAAATGTGTTACGATATGATTAGTGCATGTTGGTATGTTTGTTCTAGGTTTTCATTGTGATGAAAATAACATGTGACACCTCTTTGATTGTATGCATACTTTACTCTGTGAATAATATGTTATATTTGGGGTTAGAAAAGAGGTGTTACACGCTGTTATACCCCAAAATTTGCCCGCTTCTTTTTTCAAGAAAACTCCAATCTGAAAATTAAGAGTCTCATATAATCATGGATTTCTATTTCAACAAATATCCTGACATATGAAATACTTAGTTTTTAGAATTTTTCTTATACAGTAATTTGGCTTGCAGTTGAATTTATTCTTACGCAAACGCCAAATACTGTTTATTACTTCACACATGCTATTTATTTATTTACAGATAAATAGTACTGACACAATTGGTACAGAGTTAAATCTTTTTGCAGGCGCAGAATCAGGAAACTCAGACTGTACTGGTAACAAGTAGATTATTATTATCTTTTGTTTTCCACTAATTTTTGTACTATATTCCATTATTTTCAAAAATCTTTTCAAATCTCTTTTTCAAAAAATCAAATCCTAACTTTATTCTCCACATCTCTCTTTTTCCCAACACTATCATACACTTTCTTTCAAATCTTATTTCCACTCAAATTTTCCTTTTGTACGGAATCACATCATTCCCCAACGTCTCTATTCTTCTTTCCATTCTATAAATGCCTCCCATTTTCTTCCATAAAATCTCACATCAAATTCTAACTCATCTTTCAAATTCCTACCTCATATCTATTTTCTCTTCTTCCCCGACAAGAATGGCAAAATGGATAGAGACATTGTCTCTTACAGTCATCACCATTGCTACGGTGATCATGACTTTCTTCTGCCTGCATAGTCCTGAGGAGTGTGGACCTGCAATGGTTATGCTCCCAATCATCTACATGTTATTGTTCATAGCATGGGTTATCAATCGTCATTCTTAAAATTTGCCGTATTTCTTATTTCTTAAATGTACCGTTTATTCGTCGTACTGTTCAATATAGTATGTAATATTTGTACTGTCAGTATTAAATGTTGTACTATTTGTCATAATATTGCTTAATTACTCAGATAATATTTTATGTGTTTTCTGCCAGTCAAATATTCATTTTTCTGTGCATTAAATGATTTTCAGGGTTATTATCGGTAATTTTGCCCGCATACAGTAAATATTAGTTATTTATTATGTCTGTGTTTTTCTAACAAGTCATGTAAATAAACTTTCATTTTTCACATAAAACATAAAACAAAAACAACAAAAAAGAAAATTAACTTTGACTGTTGATTTTTCACTCTAACTGCTACATCAATACCTGGACAGTCAGTTGACAGCCAAGCTGCTGGCATACAATTCTCAGTGTTTTGTACCATCAATCAAATCAATCTTTCACAATTCAAAATTCCAAGATTTTTGTTCAAGAAGTCTTCTGAATATCACGCGATTAACAGAGACTCAACACTGCACAAAATTTCAAGATTTTTTCAAAAGGACACACAAGGAGCATCAAAAATCATTTTTGCATGAGACCAAAGACATTGGTTAGAGGACTCTTTGAGGTTTCCAAAAAGTGCAAGATCTCCTTCATATGACAAAAATTGAAGGATCTACACCTTGTTAAAGTTGGCTAAATTTTGGAAAATGCATGAAACCAACATTGTTCAAAATTGCATTTTTTCCAAAAGGGGCCAAGTTTTTATGGTTCAAACATCTTTGCCATGTTACTATGGGCCTCCCACGACCAAGACTAAGCCCACACCTTTTTTATCCATTTTTGGCATAATTTTATCTTATTTTAAGATTAAATTAAAAGGAAAATGGATGGATAAATGGTAGCTTAACTTCCAAGCATGACTCACCCAAGGAATCTTCATCTTTCTGCAGAGAATTGAAGAGCAAGGCAGGTGCATTGAAGGCAAGGAGACTTGGTCAAGAATTCAAAGCTTTTTAATATTAAAAAATGCAAGATTTCAACAAAGGCAACTAGTTGCATATTAGCTTCAATTCTAAGCACTCAATGCTTATATATAGGCTATCATAGTTCAGTAACATAAGGGAGGCAAGTTCAGAGACAAAGCATAGCTCATACACACTTGTAATCACTTGAAAAGTTTCAAAGAAAATTCAAATTCGAATTTGTAATTTCAGTCCATTTCAATACAAACTAAGCATTCAGACACCTTCCTTGAACATCACTGAAACTATCCCAATCAGTTACAAGCCTTGAAGCTCACTGAATCGAGCTACACAGGTCCTAATTTGTTCAAACTAAAATCAATTTGTATCTGGTTATTCACACATGCTTAACAAGATGTAGACATACTATTAAGTTTGGTTTGAGGTGTAGATCATTTCTGGAAACTTAATTGAAGTTTGAACACGTATAAACGAAACTACCATTTTAGGGTTCATAGCTTCAAAATTAGGGCTTTCCAAATTAGGCAAAATTACAAGTTCTAAATAGCACCATTAGGTTCGTATGAATCAGACGAGCTGAATGGTACCATCGCGCCAAATTTCTTTTTAGGTTTACCCCTATTCGCTATTTTGCAGGTTTGAAGTTCATCAATTACAGCGCGTGTTTCATAAAAGCGCTGTAAAAAGCCCTGGCTGAAGGTTGAAGACGATGAGGTGTCTCCACCTCATTGGTTCAGCAGCGCGCGTACTTTGTAAATTTCCTCTAATTCTGTGCTTTGCAGGTGTAACGTGTACCATGAGCCTCAATTTCTGGACCATCTGATCTCATTTAATGAATCATCCAACGCTCCAGATCACGCGTGCCCATCATACTCCCTCATAAATTTCCACACAGGATCAGTTTCCTTTTATTTTCTATTTTATTTTCTATTTTATTTTAATTTCTTTGTTAAATTAATTAAAAATAGTTTTAAAAATCCAAAAAATACACAAAAGATATTTTTAGACTTCTAAAATAATATATTATTTTCTGAAATAAAAATATTTTATTTTTCTTTAAAATTTCAATATTTTGCATAATTAATTAGTATATATATTTATATATTTGCTTTTTAATTATTCTAACCAATCAAAAAATCATAAAAAAATTTGTTCTTTATATAAAATATTGTTTATATATTATAAACTAATTTTGTACATATTTTGAATAATTTTCTTTTTAAGTTTTAATTATTTGTATAATTATTTGCATAATTATGTTTTAATTAACTTAAATCAATTCCAAAAATTCCAAAAAAAATAGTTTTGTTTTAAAATTAATTGACAAATATTTTGTACATATTTTAAACTTAATTTCTAGGTTTAAATCTATTTTCATCTTTTTTCTTCATTTTAATTTAATTAATCATGCATTAATTATAATTAAAATAAATCATAAAAAAATCCAAAAAAACATGCCTTTTATTTTTTGCAATTTAAATTCCTAGATAAATGTATAGGATGTCAAATTCATGTAAATAGGCTAGTTTACATTTCCTGCACAATCGATGTAATAGCGTAGATTTACTTTCCGCACTTTACATTTCCGCATT